>NC_049201.1:78015265-78032765 GCF_013347855.1 Anguilla anguilla | reverse complement strand
CCTGCAGGTTTTCACTCCAGCCCTAACAAAGACACACATCTCGTTCAGCAGCAAGAGAGACACCGTTGAGCTGCTAATTTGTAGAATCCCGTGTACCAAAATCAGGGTTGAGATGTAAACCTGCGGGACGGTAGATCTCCGATAACAGGGTTGGCCAGTCCGTGATTTACACGCAATACAAATGCGCTCACCTTAACACATTTTCTCACAGTGCACACGTGTTCATATGTGCTAGACGTCCTCTAGGACATTTACCCAAACTGCGCACCATTTCGCCAGACAGGCCTGGACACACTCTCCCCATTTTTTTTGTCTCAGCCGCTTGTTTTAAAAATAGCATGGGGGGGTGGGGAGGCGGTTGGGTTGGGGAGGTGGGGGGCAGGTCGTTCATCTGGGCGTGGCAGATTGTATGCAAATTTGGAGTCATTCCCTGTCATTTGCATCTGTTGTCATAATAATGAGGTCAGCAGTAGGGCTACATGTCAGAACTCATTAACTCTGTGTCTGCCCTGCATGGCCCGACAACCAGGGAGTGGGAGAGGGAGAGGGAGAGGGAGAAAGAGTGAGGGAGAGAGAGACAGGCAGGAAGGGAGCAAAAGCGAGAGCAGGAGAGAGGGGGAGATGAGAGAGAGAGGCAGAGAGGGAACAAGGGAGAGTAAGAGCAGGAGAGAGAGAGAGAGTGAGAGCAGGTGAGATGGGAGATGAGAGAGAGAAAGAGAGACAGAGACAGTCTTGCGGATCAGGCTAATGCAAACCTGTGTAACGCAAAGCGAAACCTTCTGTTCTCCCTTCTGCTGGCGGAGATGGGGAAAAAAAAATAAAAAACCCCAGACTGACTCAGGATGAACGAATGGTCCCAGTCTCTCTGCAAGAGGTCTTCCCGGTAAGGTCAACGTGGCAATTAGGAGACCAGATGTGGAGAGTCAGACATAATAGCTAATGGGGGATGATGATGGGATGGAGGGATGGAGGGATGGAACGCCGTCGTGTTGTCGGGGGGGGACGTCTCCCTGGTAACCAGAATGAAAGTTTATGATGTCACATGCGCACGCCCACGCACCTCACTCTTTACTGCTGTTTGGAACGCGTCGTGTGACGCTTAACGGTATCTTAATGGTCTGAGGCGAGATCGGCAGATACGCCGTCTAACGTAGACGTCCACAGGAGCGCCGAGGAGGACGCGTCCGTTTTGACTTCATCTGCTTGCCTGTGCAGCGACGACGTTATTTCAGTGGGTTGTAGGTCATTTTGATGATTTTGGCCCAAAACAATGCAGCCAATAAAACGTTGGCAAACTTTACATGCAATAAACAAACATGCAAGCAATAATAATATTAAAACAGATAACTAACAACGAAATGTGGGATGATAATCCTGCCCTTGATCGAGATCTTGATTTCGCCCATGTGGGTGATACTTTAAAGCATCACTGAAGCCTCAAAGTGATCAATCAACCAATCAGCCAGTCAGTCAGTCAGTCAGTCAGTCAGTCAGTCAGTCAATCAACAAATAAATCAGTCAATAAATCATCCATGCAGCATCAGCGATAGAACTGGCCCAGTGATGCGTGGCCCACGTTTCACACTCGTTAGCACTGTGAGCTCAGCCTCGGCCTGGTGGGCAGGGTTGCCATGGAGACAGGGACGCGCCGTTAGAGACGGTCGTCGGGGGCCGGGCGCTGACAAACGCGGGGGTACAGGTGAGGACGGGGGGGCCGCTACCGACGCCCGGTTAACCGTGTGGTGACCCCCCCCGGGAAACGGCGGTAAAAATGACCTCTCTGGGGATTAATGGCACCGCTCATATCCTCCTGGTGTTTGAGCCCATTCAGATGGATGGGGGGTTGGTTTCTTTCCTCTCCAGATTTATACGACACAGTTTGCTGTCTGCTTTTCAACGGCTTCTGTGTGCGTTAGTGTGTGTGTTTGTGTGTGCGTGTGAGCATGTGTGTGTGCGTGTGTGCGTGTTTGTTTGTATGTGTATGTATGCGAGTGTGTGTGTGTTCACGTGTTTGTTTGTATGTGTGTGTATGCGAGTGTGTGTGTGTGTGCATGTGTATGCGAGTGTGTGTGAGTGTGTGTATGTTTGTGTGTGTATGTGTGTGCGTGAGAGAGAGAGCGAGAGAGAGAGAGAAAGAGAGCGAGAGGGAGAGAGAGAGAGAGAGAAAGAAAGAGAGCGAGAGGGAGAGAGAGAGAGAGCGAGAGAGAGAGAGGTGAAGAGGGGAGTGAAAGCTGGAACAGCAGACCGCACTGGCTCGTCTGAAAGATAGTGGCGGTGGTAAAAGATGAAAAGATGAGAAGCTGCAGCCGGCTGTCGCAGCTGAACAGGCGCGGAGCTGCAGAGCAGGCGGGGAATCCCAGAGCAGGAGAGAGGGAAGATATTCAGTCATACTCCACTCTACAGAAACGCTGTCGCTCTGCCCCTGTGTCAGAGAGTGGTGTGTCTGTCAGCCCCCCCCCCCCCCGCTCTTTCTCTCTCTCTTTTTCTTTCATCGGCCTCTCCTATTCCCACCATCAATTTTACATATCACAAGTTGCTGTCACTGGCTTGATATAAGGTAAAGGTTTACAAGAGAAAATTCTACTACTACTGTAACTATTACTACTACTACTACTACTACTACTACTACTAATAATAATAATAATAATAATAATAATAATAATAATAATAATAATAATAATAATGACTGTGTTAATGGTGCGTGTGCTCAACGATAGATTGGTGGCCTGTCCAGGGTGTATTCCAGCCTCTTGCCCAATGCATGCTGGGATAGGCTCCAGCATCCCCTGTGACCCTGCCCAGGGTAAGTGGGCATAGATAATGGATGGATGGATGGATGGATGGATGAATGGCTAAGTTGTGTAGAAGTAGAACAAACACCGGTGTTTTGGGTCTAAAAGGCAATAACCCTACTCATTGCACTCCATTTTTTGGGCGAAAAACAGTATCATGCTCCAAATCTGAAGCTATGGCACTCAGTTTCATCTCTCTTAGATCACATTCTGGTCTGATATTGTCACTGAGATGTGTTTTTCCTTTCTACTCCACATACTTCTCAGGAGTAACCAAATCGCAATCTGCTTTGAATGAATCAGTCAAATGAACTAGGTGTGCAAAAATGCCCTTCTCTCTGGTTCACATTAGTCGTTCACTTTATTCAAAGCTGTTTGAAAGCAGGTAATAAATCTGACACAAATATAATATAATGTTCATTTTGTACGTGCAATTGAAGGAAGAGGCAACTAAATCAAGGGGAATAAATCACAAAAGTGAAGTATCACGTATTTATTGCATGTTTACCATCTGTTAAATTGTGAAAAACAAGTCAGACGTTTATAACAGTGCGTTTCTGTTCACAATAAATTTTTATCGATGTCTGTGATCTTATCTGTTTAACGGGTCCAGTGTGGTCCTCCTGCCCTAGATAACTGCCGTTTCCGAACTCCGGCTGCGAGCGTCCAAACGTTTCATTTTGGTTAAGCGTGTTCTAACAGTGTACGTTCGTAGAAATATGTCATTAAAAAAAAAATAACTGAAAAAAAAAAAAAACATTTATTTTCCAAGGACCTTGTGCTGTTAAATGGACCCATTATCTGAACCGTGAAATCTGAGATTGGGAGACTGTGCGCTTACCGAGCTGAAGAGGCCATTTATGGTGGCGTCGCCCGCTCGTAAAAACCCTTACGGTAACGACGGGGCGGCCCGAATCCCGTTACTGATTAATCCTTTTACCGTGGCATTCTGGGAGCTGAACATTGAGCCATCCCGAAAAGGACCGTTTTTACTACTTGAATCTGATTCGGTGGCTCGGTAACCGTCCGTAATCTGTTTTGGGGTAACGTGAACTCGTTGAACTCAAATTTAAAAAATAAAAAAAATTAAAAATGAAATTCCAGCAATCGGGGAGACGTTTTCGAGCAGGTAGCGGGCCGGCACGACGCGACCTGTGACTCAAACAGCGATCTGTTACTCGAGCGCTCAAACCGTGGGCGTGGCTCACGCTCGTTTGCCATGGCGACGACAGGGTTCCTTGGAAACAGTGGTTGTTAACACCACCACCACCACCACCACCAACACCACCTCCCCGATTATGATCTCTGGTCGCCATGGTTACCGCTGACCTGATCGATTCCACCCATTCCAACCTGCTGTTTAATTCCCCCCCCCCCCCCCCCCCCAAGCTCAGATGTAACATTCCCGTCGACGTTGCTCTGACGTTGCTCTAATGTTACATGAACGTTAGACCTCGGCAGGGAACACCAACTACCAGACAGCCGCCTTGTTGCTCTCTCTCTCTCTCTCTCTCTCTCTCTCTCTCTCTGATTCGCCGCACACTCTGGTCTTTGACTATAATTTTCTCCTGTTGACAGTTCAAAGTATTTCTTGTTTTTTTTTTACTATGCTGAATGACTAACTGTGATTATGGCTTTGGCTGCTTTGAAATGTAATTTCTGCCTTACGGATTGAGCTCTTATCTGAGCTACAAATGAGTGGCACAAGGGGTCAAATGCGCAGCAGAAGAGGCTGTCGCTCCAAAAATAACTAACTACAGATTTTCTTTTTCAAATTTGTTTGGCTGCCATGGTTACATCAGAGCTTAACGGCTTTTTTTTACAGCCCACTCTCTGCGAGATAAGCTTTTCTGATGACGACAATCTCATTTGAACAAACTATAAAAAACAATCATTAAACAGAAGAGACTATTTCATATGGCCATTCGTTTACTTTTTTGTTGTTGTTGTTTTGTTTTTTTTTTAGTAGCCGAAACAGTAGCCATGGCGACGAGCTGAAGGCCAAGCAAAAAAAGAAACCAGGGGGGATTCCCTTCCGTCAGATAGCTGAGCCACGACACCAAACCACAACTTCCTGCCAAAACGTACGCGACCAACCCCTTGCACTGGCCTGCCCTCACACACCAGGTGTGAACACAAAAATGTCTCCCCTCAGACTCTTTAACTGCCTTTAACTCTGACTGCAAACCACTCCCACAAAAGTGAACTGCTGTCAGGCCTTGTTTTGGGAAGTCCGAAACACAACCGTATGGTTATTATGCTTTGATTTTTGAATGAAGCCACTTTGACGTTGACTGCTACAACAAAGCGATAAGGCACTTACCACGTGACGGTTATCTTCAGGGCAATAGCCAAATGACAAGGGGAATTTTTGCCCTCAGTACCTACGCCCTACACGTAGTAAAACTGAGAAGAGCTCACGTCGCTGAGGAGCCCACAAGGAAGTTGAAGATAAAAAAAACACGAGCCCAGCGATCAGGAGGGAACGAGTTTGAGTTTACGAAAACAAATCACCGGCGCTCCTGGAAACCACAGTGACACGTGACGGCCTGCTCAAAGTCCCCTGCTGCGCTGGGACTCTGAAATACTGCTGCTCGCGCTGCTGTGACAGCCTCCGTCATTCCACACGGCCTAGGAGCTCTGGATTACTGGCACTGCAGACCGCCAGACTTCCAGAGCCCCGGAACGCCGGAGTTCCAGAACTCCAGATCGCCAGTTCCACAGCCTCGGACCACCAGAGTTCCAGACTGCCCGAGTTCCAGAACTCCAGACTGCCAGAGTTCCACAAACCCAGACTACCCGTGTTCCAGAGCTCCAGACTGCCAGAGTTCCACAGACCCAGACTGCTCGAGTTCCACAGCTCCAGACTACCAGAGTTCCACAGACCCAGACTACCCGTGTTCCAGAGCTCCAGACTGCCAGAGTTCCACAGCTCCAGATTTTCAGAGCTCCAGAGAGGTGGAAAAATGGTTAGTTTTAAATAAACTCTGACAAAATAACACTTTACTCCCATAGAGTACATTCATATCAGCTGTGGACCCATATAAATACAATTAGTGTTGCATAAACATGAAACATTTTTTTTTGTTTATGAAACTGAAATCAATAATGGAGAGAGAGAGAGAGAGAGAAAGATACTGCACTTCCCTCCTCTTCTCACCACGCTCACAGCCAAAGTCACACCACCACCCAGTATGAACACAACCAAAAATAACAGGGGTTCGTATTTAGGGCCTGGGTTAGGGGTTTGTGTTACAGTTAGGGGTTAGGGTTTATGGTAAGAGTTTGGAGTTATGGCTGTGTGACTTCATGGCTCTGATGTTCACTGTTCACTGTATGCTCCATTCCTGTAAGTGAATGCAATGTTGGTAAATGTGTGGTAAATGTTTCTGATGTTTTTGAGAGAGACAGAGAGAGTTACTGTACATGAGTCTGCATTCACACTATGCAAACTTCCTCATTGTGGTTTGTGAGAACCTGTTTTATTGGGGCTTCTGGGTGAGCGCCACAGTGCCAGTATGTAAACTATCACATAAAAAAATTAAAAAAAACATAAAACAACACCATGCCTATTCTGCACCAGTCTGACTAGGGTGGTAAACAGATGAGGGAGAGAGAGAGAGAGAGCGAGGGAGAAAGCAAGACAGAGAGAGGGAGGGAGGGAGAGAGAGAAATTGAGAGTCAGCACATAACAAAACATATATTAGATCACCTTCAAATATAAATACCACTGTAATCCCGGTTGAAATATGAATTCCATTATAATCCAAACTATGTACTGAAACAATTTGAAAATCACTGTAATCCCAGTTAGACGGAAATACTAAAAATGCCACTGTAATCTCACTTAGATAATGAAAACACTTCTCATTATTATTTCTTTTGGAAAAAAGAACTAAGCAAACATAAATATTTGAACATAGAATGGAAATTTTTTATTGAGCATTCCACTGATAATCTAGTGCAGCAGTGATATAAATAAATCAAAGTGTAATATTGATCAATGAATTTCATTGTGGCGTATCCCAGCATGCAGTGGGTGAGAGGCAGGAACACCCTGCAGTCATCCAAACCCGAACCCAGCCTACATCCACTCAACATATTTGATTGTTTTAAAATTTAATTTGTACAGTGCATGGTATAGGGACTCGTGTCTCAAAGATGCACTACAAGAAAACAGGAAATTGGAAACAAAATCGGCAGAAAAGTGCAAGCCCGAACCCATAAAAATCCAAATGAAGTTTAAAAAATTGGGAAGAAAAATCTTTGGGGCTGTAGAGAGGTGCCCATCCCCCGCTGGCCGGCCCAGTCCCAGTCATGTTAAAATTAGGCTAAACTGTAACAAGGCGATGACGGGAAATCTATCAGAATCACATGATCATAATGCTAGGAGTTAGGCAGATAATAGACTGGCCTAAGGGGGCCCAAACAGACGCAGAATGGTCAGAGATGGAAAGCTTTCTAGTGCCCGTTTGCTGAAGCACTCAGCAAAGGTTTGGGTGGGCGGCAATGTAATATGGTGGGTTACAGGTTTGATTCCTGGGTAGGACACTGCCACTGTACCCTTGTGCAAGGTTACTTAACCTGCATTGCTACAGTATAAATCCAGCTGTATAATGTACAATGTAATGTACACACTATGTAGAACAGTGGTCTCCAACCCTGGTCCTGGAGAGCTACAGGGTCTGCTGGTTTTTGTTTTCACCTTAAAATCAGCACCCAGTTGAGACCCAAGACACCAGGTGAGTTGAGTTAACTGTGTAATCAACTGGTCTAATTTATTCAGGAAGTGCAGAGTCACTATGAAAACCAGCAGCACCCTGTAGCTCTCCAGGACCAGGGCTGGAGACCACTGATGCAGAATGTTGTGTAAGTCGCTCTGGATAAGAGCGTCTGCTGAATGCCTGTAATAAGCGGTCCGACTGCTTCCCTCTTCTTCTGTGTTCACAAGCTTCAGAAAATAGTCCGTAAAACAGGGAAGCCCGTTCATTTATAGCAACCTTGAGCCGATCGCGAACGGCCCAGCGAGCACGCTCAGTTAAAAGGCTTGCGTCTCTCGTGACGGAGCTGTGCGTGTGTACCGGAAGACACATCGGCCCGTGGTGGCTCACTACCGACACCTCCGTCGGTATCATGATGCTATTCCGTTATGATGTCATCTGCTATTATGACATCACCCCCCAGGTGGATGTGGAGAAGGCTGTCAGTCAAGCAGGAGGACCAATCCTTGCAGGGATGGGCTGCAGGGCTGGAGCCGGGGGGGGGGGGGGGGGGGGGGGGGGCCTCGGTTTGAATGGAATAGGGTCTGGTCTTACACAGGACTGTTACAGGAACTGTGTCCACTTGACCTCCCAGCCATGGAGACTGATCACTACATCCACTGCTCCCCAACCCACCATTTTCCCTTTCTACTGTCAATTGTCTCCTGTCTTTCTGTCCCCCCTCTCACCCATCTCTCTCTCGCTCTCTCATACCACTTTCTCTTTTCCTCTCATCTGTCTCTCTCTTTCCCTCTCTGCCTCTCTATTTCCCTCTGTTGCTATTCCCCTCTCTCATCTCCTCTTCTCTTCCCCCCCCTCTCTCTCTCTCCCTCTCTCATCTCCTTTTTCTCTCCAAGACTCTCTCTCTCTGCCAGAGGGCTTGCAGATAAGATAAGTCTGTCTGTCTGCTGTTAAAACACACACACACACACACACACACTCCCAGTCTCTAAGTCATGCTACATCGCCAGGCAGAACACAAAGGCTAAATGGCTTAATGAATTAAGTTTGCTCTGCCTCTAATTAATGCTACACTCATACTAACTGACCAGCCTCTCAAAAGCGTGCAGAGCTGGAAGCCTTGATTGGACCCTGATGTACAGTAGGTCTGCTGAGATTAGCATTTCATTAATGCATGTTAATTATTTTGTTGTCATTTTGCTCTAATTTTCATTTTTACCCATCTGCCAATGCAGCTGGGTTGCCATGGCGCGTCGTCATATGTGTTTTGCTTGTGGCGGTGTGACCTATTTTTTACCCCAAACACCCCCTCCCCCCTCCTCCTCCTCTCTCCTCCTCTCTACTCCCCCCTCATCTCCTCTCTGACTTTACAGAACACGGTAATGTAACATGCAAGGATGCCATGCACACACACACACACACACACACGCAGGCATGCATTTACGCATACACACACACACACACACACACACACACATTGAATCACTCAATGCATTAATAAAATAGCTGTCTATCTTTTTTTAGAGGGAACTAACTGCGAGTTCAGGGACTGAATCGTGTGACAGCTCACAGATCTGAACTTGGTCTTGTTTTGGTCTTGTTCCGAAAGTCTGAAACAATGAGACTCATGAGCTATAAGAGCACTGCTTTAATACATGCACATGCATACACACACACTCATACACACACATGCACATGCATACACACACACTCATACACACACATGCACATGCACGCACACACACCCACACACATATGCATACACACGCACGCACACTCATTCACTCACACACAAGCACGCACCCATGCACACACATAAACACACACATCTCATACACACAAACACACACACACTTGCACACAAACTTCAGCTTTTTTTTTGGGGGGGGGGGGGGGGGGGGGTCTCCTCTGTCTAGTAAGCTCTCTGCATCTCTCTGAGATTATTACAGTCCAGCAGCTGGGGTGAAGAGTTTGGGGTGACAGGTCTCGCTGTGGCATTATCTGCCATCGTCCCCGAGATGCAGGTCAATGGCTTCATAAGTCTGCGTTAATCCATTTCCACAGTCCCCACAAACCCCTAATCACAGCGGCCTACCCTCCCCTCCGTCCAGACAGCCTTCCTGTCCGCACACGACCGGTTTTAAAACCTCCTTATGAGGACCTGGCGTCTGTGATCTCTCGCCCAGTGATTACCCCGCACCCGTGTGTGGAGAGCTGCCCTGTCTCAGCGTCGCTGTGAATCATAAAGGCCCTGGAGGCCAGACGGGTGTGTGTCACACAGTGATAGGCCTTACGTTACGTCCCCTCTAATCTTTACACATCAATGCACTCTCCTCTTACCCCCAATACACACACACACACACACACACACACACACACAGGCACACACAGACACACACACATATACACACAGGCACACACACACTCGCCTGCATGCACAGACACACACACACACACACACACACACACATATACACACAGGCACACACACACTCGCCTGCATGCACAGACACACACACACACACACACACACACACATATACACACAGGCACACACACACTCGCCTGCATGCACAGACACACACACACACACACACACACACACATATACACACAGGCACACACACACTCGCCTGCATGCACAGACACACACACACACACACACAGGCAAACACAGACACACACACAAACATACACACTCATACACACACATACGCAAACAGACGCACAGTGTTTCCACGCGGGTGGTTGAAGTTTGCCCTTTTGGGTTCTTGCGTCGGGTGGAGATCCCCCCCGCCCCCATCCCACCGTACCCCTGAGAGCATGTAGTGCAGGGGGGTGGGGGGGTGGGGGGGGGGATGTAGGGGCCTACTGGAAACCCCATGCTGTAAGATGACTCACAAACTTAAAGTGCAGAGTGAGCGAGAAAGCCAGCTCCTCCCAGAAGAATGGATGGCTGATGGCAGGTAGTGAACCACGCGCAAAAGCTATATGTGATAAAGCTTATAGCATATATAGCTTAGAAAAAAACACAACCGCACACCATGCTGCCTATAGTGTGCTTCAGACAATAACAACAACAAGAACAACAACAATAATAATAATAATAATTCTCCTCCTCCTCCTCCTCCTCATCATCATAAAATATGTCAGAAAAGAGGAAGAGGAAGGAGATTGAATAAAAAAGGAAGTTGGTGTTTTTCCGGCTTGGGGGGGGGGAAGGGGGAGGACGCATCTCAACTGGTGACCTCTCCTCTATGGCTCCACCCCCTTGACTGGACCCGTTGGTGCTGAAGGGGAGCTCAGTGACGTGCTGCTGAGACTGATCCCAGGTCAGTCCCTGGCGCTCGTTAGCTCAGTTGCAGTGGACTGGGTCGTATCTGGATGGCCAGGCACAGTGGACCCTCTGACTGATCCCAGGTCAGTCCCTGGCGCTCGTTAGCTCAGTTGCAGTGGACTGGGTCGTATCCGGATGGCCAGGCACAGTGGACCCCCTGGCTGACCCCAGGTCAGTCCCTGTGGACCCCCCCCGTCCCCCCCCCCCCCCCGCCCAGGCTGGTAGCTGCTGGTTATGATGAGTAGAGGGCCGGATTTGACAGAATGGATGAAGAGGAAATGCTGACCTAATTCTGCAGAACAGCAATTCAGAAGAATGACAGACACACAAGCACACACACATGTCCGAATACATACTCACACAAATATGAACAAACACACACACACACACACACACACACGCCTTTGTGTGTCATTGTGCTGGTGTACTTCCTTCAAAGTAGATTTTTCAATTTAAAACTAAAAAAAACAACAACAAAAACAAAAAAAAAAACACACAACCAAGCTCATGTTTGGCCTGTGGAATGGAGTCCTCATTATTCCTGTGTGTGAACCTGCCTGAACTCGTTACCCAAGGCGACCCGTCCATTCTCTCTCTTCAGAAAGAGGAGGTCAGGAGAGAAGAGAGCATCAATAACAAACATGCGTTCCACAAAAACACACAAACACGCTGACAAGCTCCATAATGAAGAACTGCTGAAAAGGAGACGACAACAACGAGAAAAAAAACATCCCCCACTTTCACATAACCAAACACACGCACGCACCCGCACACACACACACACACACATGCACACACGCACAGGCGCACGCACCCGCACACACACACACACACACACACACGTACACACGCACAGGCGCACGCACCCGCACACACACACACACAAAGATAAATAACAGAGGGGCGGAGGTCCAAATGAAGAGGCTACACAGCTTCTCTTCTGACACTGACAAATAAGCGAGATTCTTATCGCCGCACAGAAATTGCAGAAATCATGGGCCTGCCGCCAAAAACCCTCGAGTTTAAAAAAACCAGCAAAGTGGCCACCTTCACACCATGGACTGAGACATGTTAGCGCATTAAAAGAAAGAAAGAAAGAGAGAAAGAAAGAAAGAAAGAGAAAAATACTGCTCTGTAGGAAGCGACATAGCTCAGGAGGTAAGAGCGGTTGTCTGGCAGTCGGAGGGATGCCGGTTCGATCCCCTGCCCTGGGCGTGTCGAAGTGTCCCTGAGCAAGACACCTAACCCCTAATTGCTCCTAACGAGCTGACTGGTACCTTGCATGGCAGCCTTTCACCGTTGGTGTGTGAGTATGCGTGTGAATGGGTGAATGAGAGGCATCAATCGTGAAGCACTTTGGTTAAAAGCGCTATATAAATGAAGTCCATTTATCCCGACTGTCCTTGCGGCCGTAGAATAGATTTCCATATAATGTAAATATATAGAAATAACAACATTAAATATATTCCCAAACAGTAAAACATGTAGCAGTATCTGAAAGTAAAACAGCTATCTTTGCCCATATTTTCACAGTTGAACCCTTATTTGACCAGGAAAACCTGTCAGGTTGTAGAATAGCTTTATAAAGGATATATTTTTATATAATATATGTAATATCAATATATTTTCAGTATATTCCATTTTTATATGGGTGTCATTCCTGATTAAAAAAAAAAAAAACTCCCAATGCATGATGGGAGTTGAAGTCAAAAGAAAGGTTCCACTAACTGTTAATGGTTTGTTGTAACTGCCATTGTTAGCCAGCAAGCTGTAAAATCATTATCAGGTTAAGGGACATCCTTTCTTTCAATGGTAGCTAAAATGTAAAAAAAAAAGTTTTAAATTACAGTGGCTTAATTCAGCATTAGCTGAGCTGAGGTGCAAGTCAGACCTTCTACTGCCCTTTCACTGCAAAACACTTTGCCGCTCAAATGAGCGTGTCTGTTCCATGTAGTTCTCGGGTACTTCTTCTCTCGGAACTTTCCATTGATGCTACTGTAATGAGACTAACTGTAAAACTTCTGAAATGCTAATGTAGTGTAAATCCTGACCTTTCTGCTGTACTCTTTTTTTTTTTGCTTTAAGGCGGTTCGTGGTTGGGTCATGTGAATATCGTCAGCTACGTAATTTTACGAAACTCGTGCTTGTGACGCTTTGCTCAGAAACACTAGGCAAGGAAACCACATTTGCCAAGACTTGTCTCTTTGTTACAGGCTTGAAAAAGACAGTTTTTGCTGAAACATTTGTCTCATGTGAAATGGAACAAGGACAGATTGCATTTTACTTGGAGAAGAACTAGAATGGTATTCATCCCTGTCTCTCCCTGTGAGATTTTATCCTGTGAGATTGTCCTGCAAGTCCTGGAGGTCTGCTCTGTTGGATTGTCTTCTGAGATAGCTTAGATGGACGATCCTGTTATGTGGTTCTGTGAGATTATCCAATGAGATGTCTGGTGTTTTTCAATGAGATTGTACTATAAGATTATCCCATAATATTGTGCTACATAAGATTGTCCCGCAAGATTATACTTCAGAATTGTCCTATAAATTTGTCCTGCAAGATTATCCTCCAGGATTGTCCTATAAGATTGTCCTGCGAGATTATCCTCCAGGATTGTCCTATAAAATTGTCCTGCAAGATTATACTCCGAGATTGTCCAGGATGATACGTGTCCTGTGAGACTCCCCACCTGCATCCGGGAGGAATTATCACAGGCATTGTACCTTGTGAGGTAACATCTTGTGAGATTGTTCATCAGCCTTGTCCTGCCCCGTGCAGAGAGGAGGTGTATCTGTGTAGGATAATCATCCGCCCGCAGTGCACTTTGAGGACTGATGGTGTATTTGCGAGGTCCCACTGTCTGGTTATCGCGTCTGCCTGGAGGCGGTGTAATATTTTACCTGAAAAAGGTGCATTTTTCACAGGAGCTGGCGGGATGGGGATGATGGAAACGGAACGTTGGCGGGAGAGTTCTCAGACGCGGCTCAGCGCCCGCGCGACTGCTAAAGGGAGACGGGCTCGTTTATCTTTCAGTCGCAGTCCTCACACCCCACACACTCACACACACACACACCCCACACCTTACTGCACTTATTACACACACCCACACACACACACACACACCCCACACCTTACTGCACTTATTACACACACCCACACACTCACACACACACCCCACACCTTTCTGCACTTATTACACACACCCACACACACACACACACACACCCCCCACACCTTTCTGCACTTATTACACACACACACACACACTCACACCCCACACCTTTCTGCACTTATTACACACACACACACACACTCACACCCCACACCTTTCTGCACTTATTACACACACACACACACACTCACACCCCACACCTTTCTGCACTTATTACACACACACACACGCACTCACACCCCACACCTTTCTGCACTTATTACACACACACACACACACACACCCCACACCTTTCTGCACTTATTACACACACACACGCACACACACACACCCCACACCTTTCTGCACTTATTACACACACACACTCACACAAACACACACACACACACACAAACACGCGCGCACGCACACACACGCACACACACGCACACACACTCACACAAACACACACACAAACACACACGTACACACGCACAAACACACGCGCGCGCACACACACATACGCACACACACACACAAACACACACGCACACACACCTACACACACGCACACACACACACACACACACACATGCACACACACACAAACACACAGGCGCGCACACACACACACATGCACACACACACAAACACACACACACACACACGCACACACACACACACACACACACGCACACACACACACGCACACACACGCACGCACACACACACACACACACACACACACGCACACAAAGATGCGCGACTCAGCACAAACAGAACACAAGGCGATATACTGCAAATATGGGGAAGTTCTTAGGAAATATGATGGTAAATATATTTCACTGCAGCGCATTTATTTTAAACATTTGAGAATGTTTTATAATAAATACATGTTTAACTTCCGTCACTCTTCAAGTATGGCTGAAATTTTGACATTCAGTTTTTGAATGTTTTTCTTTTTCGTGCATTCTTGGTTGAGTTGCGAGGTTGCACCAGAATGTTATTTAATTACAATATTCAATCATAAATATCTGAATGTAGCAAGTTATTTTTTATATTTGTTCATATATTGTGTTGCAATATGTATATATATATATATATATATATATGTGTGTGTGTGTGTGTGTGTGTGTTGCCATTTATTGAAAATATATATCATTTCAATATCTTTCAGATGCATTTCATTTCTATTAGGGCCTGCAACCCCCCCTCAACCCACCATGGCCCCCTCCCCCCCCCCACCACCAACTCCTCGCGGCACCGATGTCAGCGTCCCTTTTTTAAATTTGTGGATCTTAGAACACCTGCTGCTTTCTATCGGCGTGTACAAAATGTGAAGTGTCAAATTTTGAGCCGATAGTCCGATAGACGATGCCTCGATGGTCGCTGAAGCCTCCCCACGCTGTCATGGTTACCATCTTTTGCTTTGTTGCATTTGACACAAGGAAGCACTGCCAGCGTGTAATAATTTCAGTTAGCCATTATTTCGGTCGACCGTTAACCAGATGTCTTTTATAGCCTTGCTGAAAACTGAAAGCGAAGTATTAACTTCGCTAACCCTTCCAAAAACCACTCGATAAGGAGCACCGTGAAACCTAAATTAAAAAAAGACACAAAAAGCGGTGAAATTAAACCAATAAATCTGACAGCATGCATAAATCGGGGGCTCCAGGTGATGCCACAGCATCTAGTTACTTTCAGTTTGTTTCAAGACTTAATTCAAATTGTTGCTCCATTTAAGTTGCTGATTGGCCAAACAGTAGAAGGAAAAAAAAAAAACTTTGCTTCCAGGGCCCTGCTTGATTGAAAGGAAACGGAAGACCCTAAAACCTGCAGACACTATGGCCCTGAAGGCCCCCCTGCTATGAACATCAATATTTACGATCCAAAATAAGCATAATTAACTACGTGATTCACACACGTTCTTAAATTTTCACAATTTTCCTCACGAGAAAAAACCTCATTATAAATTGAGCCCACTGGGGCCTCAGTTTATGACTCAGAGTAATACGGCTTGAGCAATAAAAATGCTCAGGACAAGATGGCCGCTGTCGAGACTGCTTATAATGTTAGTGGAGATGTTATAAACCATGTCGCGAGCTTCTGTCCTCACGCGGGCCTGTTGATATGGAAACTGTTTTTAGAAAAAAAAAGTGTTTGCTTTTAACTCCTGGGCTCTGCTCGGCTCATTATGAAGATTTATTCTGAAAGCTGGCAGTGTCCCCCCCCACCCTTCCCCCGCCCTTTTAGTTACAAGTGATTGAGAGGGGGTTATTGTGGGGGGCGGTGGGGGGGGGGGGGGGGTTGGTTCGGAGTACCAGCACTGCTTTCTTGCTTACGAATGTGACCTTGTCTGGCCCTAGAATAAGTAGTGAAGGAGTGGATTGAGGTAAGACTGGGCACCACACCTTTGTTAGCGTAGCCAGGTGTTGGTGTACCTGGTAACGCACTTCTTCACGCACTCATTAAAACTCTTTGCAAACTGCAACTATTCACCCAAAAATTGGCAGTGAGACTGACGAGGAATGCGATCGGGTGGATGCTTCAGAATTGGTGATGTGCCCGCACAAACAAAAGGGCTTTCATTTTGGGACAGCGGTGCTTGTCAAAAAAATATCCAAATGGCATGTTGTTCCCACTTTGTGAGGACCACAGCTCAGAGAGGAATGCACTTCAACATCGCATTTTAAAAACGCCTCAAGCGTAATCTGGTCTCGCAAGAAATCTGGTAGCGTGGTCTTGGTCTCGGTCTAGAACAGTGGTGTCAAACTCGTTGCCATGGAGGGCCGTGTGTATGCAGGTTTTCATTCCAGCCTCAGTTCTTGATTATATAATTAGTTAAATTATTTGCTGAATTAGGGATGCAGGTTTGTGCACAATGGTGACCCGACGTCTATGGTGACCCGCATTGTCTAAATAAAAATTTTCTTATATTCTGTGCTTCAATGCAGTTAAACGCATATGGCTGAATGAGTAATTGGACTCAATTAAGGCAGCATTAATTGGTTGGAATGAAAACCTGCATACACACGGCCCTCCATGGCAACGAGTTTGACACCACTGGTCTAGGACATGTGATGAGGTGTTCTTGGTCTCGGAAAACAAAGCCTGAATTTTCGGACTTTGATTGTATTGAATTTTTTTTCCAGTACATGGCCCAACCCCTTTAAAGCTTGGCTAGGATTGATACGCTGTTAGATGCTATCCAGTCTGTAGGTAATCAGAGCACTAATCTAGTCAGGAAAATGGTGAGCATTGCTAGGCTCAATGGCCTGATCTCATAATTACGTTATGTTATGTTGTTATGTTGCGTTATGTTATGTGATCATAATGCTAGCAGATTTGGAAACGTTCTAGCACTCGTTTGCTGAAGCACTCAGCTGTGGTCTGGGTGGTCAGCCATGCAGCATAATGGGTAAGGAACTGATCTCGTAACCGAAAGGTCACTGGTTCTATTCCTGGGTAGGACACTGCCGTACTTAACCTGCGTCGCTTC
>NC_049201.1:78000265-78007765 GCF_013347855.1 Anguilla anguilla | reverse complement strand
GCAGAGGTCAGAGGAGAATGGCCAGACTGGTTTGAGCTGATAGAAAGGCAACAGTAACTCAAATAACCACTTGTTACAACCGAGGTATGCAGAAGAGCATCTCTGAACACACACCACGTCAAACCTTGAAGCAGATGGGCTACAGCAGCAGAAGACCACACCGGGTGCCACTCTTGTCACCTAATGAAGTGGCCGGTGAGTGTACATATATAGTGGAGTGTTCTTAACTGAACATTCTAATGCTGATGTCACAATTCCTACCGGCAAGTGAAAACAGTGGAGTTCTAGAACACTGACTTTGAATTCTGAAGAAGAAGAAGAAGAAGAAGAAGAAGAAAAAAACACTCCAGAAATCCGTCTCTTCAAAGGTTTAATTGGCTGAGGGGCATCATTCCAAACCTCCCATCTCCCTCCCTATTGGCCAAGAGAGGAGGATTATACTTGTCGAAAGGAGGAGAGTGTCCAGTGTGAAGAAGATAGGAGCTCGGCCATAAATCAATCCTCTGGAGGTCGGGGGGGGGGGGGGGGTCAGCAATTTCTCTGAGTTCTCTGCGTTTGTAACACCCCAGACAGATTCCTATTACAAAGAGAAGAGATCCCATCATACTCTGTCCCCCCCCCCCCCCCCCTCTCTATTTGTCTCTTGCTCTCTCAGTGCACATAATACTCATAATCCATCCACATGGGCAATATGTGCAGTGGCCAAAATTAATGTTTCCCCTGCTTCACTGTCCGTCCGTCCGTCTGTCCGTCCGTCCTTCCATCTGTCCCCAGCTACAAATTGCTACCCTTACGAAAAGAGAGGAGGGCATTTTAACCATTCGATTAGTAAGGTTTTTCATGGAATGTTTTTGTTTCAAAGTTCCAAGTCGGTGTTCTAGAACCCCTTTGCTTTCAGTCACCAGCAGTGATTGCTACATCAGAGTTAGCGTGTTCAGTTAAGAACATTCTTTTCACATATTTCTGACGTTTTAAAGGGATAAGCATGCAGCTAGGTGTCTGATGCACAGAGACAATACCACATTTGCTGGGCCTCTCTGCCCGATAGGAACTCAACAACAAATTGAGCAATCTCACAAACTAAACCACTAACCACCCTGCTCCCCCCTTCAAAATTGAATAGATAAAAAAATGCAGCCAATACATCATCTCCCTCCTCATCTTCAAGCGATAACGGAAAAAAAAAAGTGCTGGTCGGAGAGTCCTGGGTCTTCCTGTACGTAACTTACACTTACACGCTCTTGTGTGTGTGCGTGTGTGTGTGTGTGTGTGCGCGTGCGTGTCTTGGGATGGGTCGGTACAGAGAACCCAGTGGACAGGAAGTGAACCTCACCACTGCCACTTAGCCCGCGGTGAGCAGAGCCAGACCACCGACCACAAGAAGAAGCGGAATTGTTTTTTTTTTTCTCTGTCCTCTCTTTTTTTTAATTCTTAAAATTTTTTTAGCACACTTATGAAGAGTCCTGGCAGGGGCCGGTGTTTACTTTAGTTTTGGGGAAAAAAACAAGTTTGGACGTGGGTCACCCTGTACCTGGTGTTTATGAAACAGTCCCAGAGCTGGCCAGCGGTGGTTGACACCACTTTGGTGAGAAGGGCTGTTGATTTAGGAGTAAAAAGAAAAGGGCTCTGATGGCGCTAGTGGGGGAGGGGCGAGGGGGGAGGGGGGGGGAGAGGGGGTTGTTATCGCTCATAGCGATGATTCCCTGAAGAAAACGAGCCTCATTCACGAAACGCGCATACGATCGCATTTGATCGTAAACTTGAACACGTCAGAATTCATCTTTTTTTTTTACTTATCTCCTTTTATTTCTTCACGCTAATCACACGAACAGGACTGCGCATTAAAATTTACAAACAAAGCCAGCGCTCATCATCTCATACGCCTGGAAATATTCACAAAAACAAAGGTCTGCGCACGTGTCACGAATCCCACGTCGGTTTTTCAAAGGAACTCATTTTATTACTCTTTTAAGTAAAGAGTAATTTAAGAAACGTTTCGTGAATGAGACCCGTTGACTTTTTAAACACACAGCGCAGCAGGGAGGTTTTTGGGTTCCTCTACGGCCTTGTGAAAATGCGGAGCGTCACGTGACAGAGCCTTCCGGCAAATACCGCCCCCCCGAAGAAAACGGGCGTCCTCCCCTAAAGCTCGCTTGCTTAAATGTCAGCCAGTCATCTGAGGATCTGAGCTCAGCTGATCCCTCCGGCTAATAACCACACGGTCAAGTCTCGCAGACAGCCCCCGTCCCGTTCCGTCACATTGTCTGGCTTCAAGGCTTCCTCGGGACCCTCCTTAGGCTGTTACGCGAAACAGGCGGCGGTTCGCGCCCACGTCGCGATCGCGGTCCTCCTAATCGCAGTCCTAACTCCCAGGCCTTTCCCCCGGGGATCGTCGAGATCTCGCGTGAGCGACGACTTGAGAGAAGGAACTTCGAGGACAGAGCGAAGAGAGAGAGAGAAAAAAAGAAAAGAAAAAGGATTGCATTATCTGAGCATCTGTGTTTTCTTTTAAAATGGTCAATGGTAAATGGACTGCATTTATATAGCGCTTTTATCCAAAGCGCTTCACAATTGATGCCTCTCATTCGCCAGAGCAGTTAGGGGTTAGGGGTTAGGGGTTCTTGCTCAAGGACACTTCGACACGCCCAGGGCGGGGTTTGAACCGGCAACCCTCCGACTGCCAGACAATCGGTCTTACCTCCTGAGCTATGTCGTAAAAAAAAACGGCGATTATAGCGACCGCGTTGGCACTCGCAGACGGAATCTCTGCAGCTGGGTGCGCGTTCGCGCGTGCGCCGAGGGGTCGTCTGGGGACATGGCACATTAGCTAGGTGAGGAGAACCTCGAGTCAATTACTCTAATGTGTCGGCAGCAGGGAAAAAAAAAAAAGAAAACACAAAAGAACTGCAGCAGCAGCTGCGTGTGTGTGTGCGTGTGTGTGTGTGTTATTAGCTCTGGGAAATATCTATCCATCTTTCACAGACGAAAGTCGAAACTGTTAAAGAAAACAGCTACGCGTGTGAAGTTCCCATCCTTTTAGCTATCAATTAGTGGTGCAAACTGTAAAACTGTAAAAAAAACTACTGTCTCATCCTGTTAAGGCATTGATCTAATGTAGGCCCTGCGGTTTGGTACTGAATCCAGACTGACAAATTCTGACAAATTGATCTACCAGCTCAGTATGACCTACCCAGAGCTCAAACGATCAGACTAGTCTGTAAAACTGTAAAACTGATTGTTCAACTTTGGTTTAAATGTACAAGTTTTGCGACTTGTCATATTGAATATAAATAACCACAAATAAATAAATAAATAAATAAAATACCGGGCAATAAAAGTGTAAATCCTCCACAGCCTCTGCACCCATGGCAGCAGCAGCATGTTGGAAAATGTGCTTCATGTAACCTACTTCACATACCCCCGGATTTGCTTTTTCCATTAGCCCTGCTGCAAAGAAACACAGCCGCAGAGCTAACGGACAGATGCTCAGCTTTAGCTAGCTCGCTAGCGCGGCATGTGATCTGTTTTATTGTGGGTTGAGGCCGGCTACGGGATGTAATGTATTGTAATGTAATGTAATGTATTGTAATGTAATGTAATGTAATGTATTGTAATTTAATGTAATGTATGTATTGTAATGTCTTGTAATGTAATGTATTGTAATGTAATGTAATGTAATGTAATGTAATGTAATGTATTGTAATTTAATGTAATGTATTGTAATGTAATGTATTGTAATTTAATGTAATGTATTGTAATTTAATGTAATGCATTGTAATGTAATGTATTGTAATTTAATGTAATGTATTGTAATTTAATGTAATGTATTGTAATGTAATGTATTGTAATTTAATGTAATGTAATGTATTGTAATGTCTTGTAATGTAATGTATTGTAATGTAATGTAATGTAATGTAATGTAATGTATTGTAATTTAATGTAATGTATTGTAATGTAATGTATTGTAATTTAATGTAATGTATTGTAATTTAATGTAATGTATTGTAATTTAATGTAATGTAATGTAATGGCTACGGGAGTTACGAGCCAAAGTAACCGTAACCGACTTTGAGGTGAGGAACTTGGCCGCGCGCCAGAATCTCAGGAGGCGGGCTCAGCCGGAGGTGAGGTCCGGTTGCCCGCCAGCAGCCCCCCCCCCCCCCCCCCCCCACCCCCTGCAGGATGGCGGATGATTGGCCATAGTGTCGCCCGGTGGAAACGCGACGGGATCTCGCAGAGCCACAGTCTGGTGGGGCGCTCGACCGGCGGATGGCGGAATTCAAAAGACGCGGTCGCTGACATCGCGCTCTTCCCGCAGGAGAACGCGTGCGCGTCTGCGCCCTGTCGAACCGACAGAGGAGGTTACCCCGATAAGCACAGACACTGCCAACCGGTGCAACGTCTTATTTGGTGGATGAAGGTATTTTAAACACATTTTGATTCAAGGAGAGCGCCATGGCGATATTTTTCAGAATTAGCCAACTGAGCAAACCCTTTGCAAAGGTACCCTCCTTTGGCTGCTCTCTTTTCTACTCCCCTCTTTTAAATTCAATTCATTTTCCGTCTAAAATTGGGAGATTTGTTTTTAAGGCCAAATTTTACAGGGAGAGAGAACTTAGTGCAGCTAGTTCTACTGGTGCAGAGTTCACTTTGGAGCGTTGAAGGGCTCACGTTATCGATCATGTGATCCTTCTGCAGGGGGGGGGGGGGGAGGAAACAGAACGTTATTGATAACTGTTAGTTCCCCCGGATGGATACCTCTGTGGCTGAGAGTGCACTGGGGGACGTGGGTGTTTGACTGGGCAGAAGATCAATGGGGAGACGCACCTTTCCAGAACAGGGGAAGACCGGAGAACAGCGCAGGTGTGATTCACGCCACCGTTCACAAACTCGCCTGCCGCTGGGCTGAAGGGAGAACCCGACCTGACCTCCTTCCAGTCCTGCAAACAGCGGCCCGCTTCAGCCCCGTAGTCCTGGAGCCGGACGGAACCGGACGGAGCCAGAATGGGCCCGGAATGCGCGTCCTGTTTTCGAGGACAGATCTATACATTCACACACACACACACAAAAAAATGCTCTGATAACTATGACCTTAAGGTCCACTGAGGCAAGACACGTGCTACATTTTCTCACAAATGAACTGAGCTGTTCTAAAATGCGCAGCCTTATCCGTTCGCCGACTGACCTCCCAGACAAACAAAGTTCGGGGCTTTCGCTACATTCAAGACAACTCGGAGAACTTGGAGATTCCTACTCCGAACATTCTGACGTCCAAGCATTCGAGCCAAGCTGACTGGTTGCTATAGTTATGCCGACTGGTTACTATAGTTACGACTTCCCTCATAACTCATCCGTCAGCAGGAACAAAAACAAACAAACAAGCAAAAAAACAAGCAAACAAACAAAAAAAACAAACTGCTCTAGCTAGCTAATGATTGATAGATTATTCAAGCCAATGCATTTAATGACACTTCTGCACTATCCAGGGTGTATCAAAACATTTAAAAAAAAATTTATTTTCTAATTTGTTTTTCTCATTAATATAAAGGCTGCCATGATGTCAGTGAACTTCCTGTCGGAGAAGTCAGGATGATGCCTGTTCAATTCCATTATTAAAGGTCAGAGTCCATTTTTTTCCAGAGTTTAGATTCGTCTTGAATGCAACATAATCCTAAAACCTTATTATGAATTCAAGATGGCCTTCATTGCATTGCCTGCTGGGAAGTGAAGTTTTTTATTATTGCTATATCGGTATGGAGAGCATCAGAGGAGACTGCTGCATGGAAGATGATGAGCCTTCAAGCAAGCAAACTTTCGCTGTGGAATGCGTTCCCATGGAAGAGTTACTGTTTAACTATCTTTCACTGAACATTAGGTTTCTTCTGTTGATGGAGTTGACATAATAACAATGGACAAGATAACGAGTGTAATTTTCACGGGGTATGAATACCCTGTTTTCCTTAATTGATTGTTGATTGACAGCTAGATGATTGTTCACATACTTGACTCTTGGCGTCTTCTCTTTCATCAGCCATTTTCTCGTTCACTGGCCACTACCTGTCCAGCCTGACAGCTGTTAACATTAGGGAATGTTTCTGACAAGTAGAAGACAAAAAAAAAAAAGTTGAACTCTGTTTACAAATGGAATTAAATAAGCTGTTTTAAGATCGCAACTTAGAATGCTCTTGACCGAGCATTCTATCGCCGATGTGACCATCACATCCTGGTAATTGAAAGCAGTGGAGTTCTGGAACACTGGCTTAGAATTTCGAAGAAAACATTCCAAAAAGCCGACTCTTTTCAAAGGGGTTAAGTCATGTTTGGAGTGGGGTGGTGGCGTTTTCTGTGAAAAAGGGCCGAGCCACGATCAGAAACGGACAGCTCAGTTACAATAACGGCCACAGACACATATTTTCCGATCGTTCTGGCCTCAGAATGAGCTCCGAATGGCCTCGGCTGAACTGCGGAATGCCAGAGCAACTCCTCATGCAATTTTCATTTAGTCTTTTTGTAAATTCAATAAGAAGCTAAAGGATCAGTGAACCACTAACAGGCCCTTAGGCAATGTAGCGCACACAAACTAGCATGCACGCACACACTCATACATGCACACACTCATACACACACACACACACATACACACACACACACACACACACACACACACGCACGCACGCAATCACTCACACACACACACACACACACACACACAATCATACACACACGCACACGCACAGACAATCACACATTCATACACACACGCACATGCACAGACAAACACAAGCACACACATGCATGCACACACGCATACACATGCGCACGTGCACAGACAAACACACACACACATACACGCAAGCACACACTCATACACACACACACACACATGCACGCACACACTCATACACACACAGACATGCACAGACAAACACACACAAGCACACACTCATACACACAAGCACACACAGACAAACACACACACACATGCATGCACGCACTCATACACACAAGCATGCGCACAGACAAACACACAAGCATGTGCACAGACAAACACACACACATGCACGCACACACTTATACATGGACACACGCACTCATACATGCATGCATACACATGCACACACGCACACACTCTCACATGCACACAAACACTCCTACATACATGCATGCACGCACACACATGCACACACACACACACAAACATGCACGCACACACTCACACATACATGCAGACATGCACACGCACATGCATGCACACACTCATACATACACTCATGCATGCACACAAACACACACACACACAAACAAATAAAGAAAGAGGTGAAGGGAGAGATCGAAAGAGAGAAACAACAAAGCAAAAGAAAGAGAGAAAGAGAAACTACGAAAGAGATGGACAGAGAGAGGCAGAGAGAAGGAGAGCGATCAGCTGAGGTCATTTCACAGTTTTTATTATATGTCTCAGTCTACAGCTTTTTAACTTTTTTGGGGTGGGATGGGGGGAGG
>NC_049201.1:77960978-77995978 GCF_013347855.1 Anguilla anguilla | reverse complement strand
AGATACGCTACCTTATTTGAGGGGAGAAACGGCCGTTGTCGGCCGCAGTCACAAGACGGGGCAGCCTAACTGTAAAGCACGTTCACGTGAATTTAAACAGACGTTCGTGTGAGGTTCATGTGCGGCAGGCGCGTGAATTACGAGCGTTAAGAACCAATGACAGATGTTTGCTTAAACCCTGTGATGGGGAGGGGAGGAGAAAAAGTTTTTTGTTTTTTTTTTACAGTTACTCACACACCGGTCACATGACCTGTGACACAAAGGCATTTTTTCCCACGTTCCCTTGCTGCCATAGTGACAGTCGGACCAAAAAAGATGTTTTGTCCTTAACATCGAGGGAAAAAACCTTAACTTTTTTTCGTGTTTATATTCAAGGTTAAATTAAGAGATAAAGTGAAGTGCAGATAGATTGTATCACAGACTTAATTATCCCCCAGTGCATTATGTCCAGCCTCAGACTTGATCAATCACTTCAGTGGATTACCGGGGTGTGTAGATGTGTGTGCGTGTGTGTGTGTGTGTGTGTGTGTTTGTCTGTGAGGGAGGGGACTAGATGGACTATCTAGTTAAGAGATATCTCTCCTTAAATGCACCCGTGGAGGGGTACAGGAGGGGTTGGGACTGACCAATCTTTTTTTTTTGGGGGGGGGGGGGGGGTGTTTAAAGTTTAAGGCGAATAAGGCCCCAGCCCACACAGGGTGCGAGCACGCTCCCCTCTCCAGGCATTCCCGCCATGCCTGGCTGTTGCTCGCCGAGAGCTGATTGGCTGATTGCGTATGCAGATATGAATCTGCGCACAGCCAGTTAAAGGACCCTCAGAAGCGCCCTCGGGCCATGTTAATTTCAAGCACCCAGAACTAAAGAAAAAGGGAGGCAAGCTTCCTTACAGAAACACACAGCAGTATATCATTAATATATCCCATTTTTGGTTAATGTCATGATAATTGTATGGCAAGGCAATCTATTATTGTATTAAGACATCTGCCAGAATATGTGAAAATGGACGCAATTTACGTATTTGCTTGTACGTTGTGGAGTGTTGCGAAATGTTCTGGGACATCGAGACTTATATATTTATTTCAAAGTGTCAAGGTGTTGTAATACATTCTGTTTCTGAATGGGAGAGGGTTTGTGTGTTGGAGGGGGGTGGGGGGGGGGGCGAGGTCCTGATAGGTGGGTTTTATTTTCTTTGGAGGAATGAGACATCATTTGTCTTTGGAGTGGGGTGGGGAGACATAAGCCAAGAGTCGCCCCCCTCCCCCCCCCCCCCCCCCGCCCACTCCTTTGATATTTGTGACATCACCATTGGCCAATCTAGCTTACATTCATAAATTGTGTTCCACTGATGACTTCGAGCTTCCATCAAGAGCAGTGCAGCTGTTCGGTATTCCGGAGGATTCCTTTGGGCTGCGCTCACGGCGAAGTGGTCCGTCTGTCAGTGGGATAGACATGTTTCTGTTTTTCAGTGGAAAACATTTTTCCTTGAGGCAAAACAGACAGACAAAAAAAAGTCAAGAAAACAAAAAATAAAGACAAAAATAAATCTGACTCACAACTCATCTTATCTGGTTCAGTTGTCCTTGATGGTGGCAGAGTGGTTGGGGCTGGGTGTGTCTATGGCCCACAATGCTCTCTGGGAGACAATGGGTCCTGCTGCAGTCTCAGGGAAGTGGGAAGTCTCTCCATCCTCCCAGCTGCAATCCAGCAGGAAGTGACACTCCTCTCCACAGGAAGTCGCACAACCGCATACCTCGGTCGAACAGGAAGCGTCTGCTGCAAACCTTGAGTTCATTCATAAATCTTGCGTACACACGCACGCACACACACACACACACACACACACACACATGCGTGAGCCAAGGAATGTGTGTGTGTCTTGGCAACCGGTCGTGAGTTGGCGTGCTGTCAGTTCTCCAGCAGCCCTGCTGACATTTAAACCTCAGAAAGGCTTACCACACACACACACACACACACACACACACAGCTGTCAGCTGGCAGCCATTTTAAGCCCATCAAGCATCCCCTCAGCCACTCAACTCAAAGCCAAGTGACAGGTCAGCGTTACGTTGGAGCGATTTGGGGCCGCGACGACATCCTCGTTTACTGCCAGCGAGACCTTACGGTCGTCTGTGCTTTACACGCGTGTGCATGCGCACATGCATCCAAGCGTGAACATGCAGACATGCGGGCAGAAAAATGCCAACGCGTTTCATTTTTTGTTGGCAGAACTGCTGTACGAAACCCAGTGATTTTCTAGGCAAAATAAGTACATGGTGATGGTAAGTGCAAAGGGCATGTCACCCCGCATGAACAGAAATTCAGCGTGGGAGTGATCAATGAATTCACATATAAATACATCGTACGCAAGGCGCTCGCTAACATACACATGCAACAAATTAGCACACGTATACACGCTTCTGACGAAGCAAATTTAGAGGTGTGGATTAAAGAAAAGAGCACTCCTGATAACCGACATTCAGGACGTCAGCACGTCAAAACACAAACATTCCGGTCGGATGAACCCCGCTGATGTCGACGGAGAAGGCGTGGCTTCTGCCTAATCTGCCACCCCCCCCCCCCCCCCCCCCGATCGGAGAGGGCGAATGGGGGCTCTTTGAGTTTTCCCTCACGGAGGAAATACCTGTGGAATGTCTGGAATTTTTATACCTCACTGTCTGGTAACTGCTGAGCTCATCAGAGAGAGAGAGAGAGAGAGAGGACGGGAGGGAGTGAGGGAGGAAGGGAAGGCGAGATAGGGGGAGAGCAGTCCTTCAAAGAGCGCTGATATGATCTCACAGAAATTGGACAGATTACAGGGATTCATTGACTGTGAAACTCTACCTCTGTGGTCAGGAATCATCTCTTCCCTAAGGTATTGTGCATGTGTGTGTGTGTGTGTGTGTGTGGCAGTGCCAGTCTATGTGTGTGTGTGTGTATGTGTGTGTGTGTGTGTGTGTGAGCGCGCGTGCATTTGTGTGAGTGTGTGTGTGCATGTCTGCGTGTGTGTGTGTGTGTGTGTGTGTGTGAGAGAGACACTATAAAACCCCAGAAGACTCTCTTATCACGCCCAGAGGACAATGTAATCAAATGCATTCTCTCCAGAGCTATCAGTGTCTCTGAATGAGTTTGTAGAGGAAACTCCAGTCGGTCCAGTTTTGCTCTGCTTTCTGCAAGGCTAGAGGCAGAAAATGTCTTTCGCTGCTAACACGTTCTCGAATAACTCATAATATTGCATACATTACGCAATATTACATTATTAAATTCAAGCCACACCTAAGTATGAAGATGGCATTAAAACTGACAGTGACATATCATTAGCGCTGATTAAATGCTTTAGATGGGTCTACTTTATATGGAGCATAAGGAGTGTGTATTTGACTATGTACTCAAGTGCAAACTGTTATAATTACTACTACTACTACTACTACTACTACTACTACTACTGCTATTACTACTGCTATTACAGTTGCTATTATTACTACTGTGGTGCATATTAAGCTGCTCTTAGCCAATCACCTTGTTTAGATCGTAGGACCGCTGGCTCCTCATTGGTGGAGATGCAGGGATGCTCGGCTGGGACGGAAACGTAGGGAAAACCACACGTTTTACGGGTGACACGATCTGCCGCTGGATTGCGAAAGAGAGCGAAAGAGGATGGGGTGCATTCTGGGAAACTCTTCAGGAATTTGGGCGGAAGTGTCTGCGGAGCTTCCTGTTAGCGTGAGACTTTGGGGAAGGGTTTGCGTGTAACGCGTGTCGTGATAACGTGTTTTTGTTGAGTAATGTGCCTGTCGGCAGGGAGGACAAGGGGACAGGAAATGGAAAAAACATCACCCCCCCCCCTCCGGGGCATACGGCACGCTGGGGCCAAAGTGTGTCACGACTGGGGAGGGATTCCTGGCCCTGGGGGAATCTGAACTGTAACTGAAGAGGAGAGTACTGCCAGAACACGGCCCACCTGTACATCTCACCTTTTATCAGCTTTTACCTCACCTTTTACAGTACAAAATCTCACTCTGCACACACAGAGACCACACACATATGCGCATGTACACTCTCTCTCTCACGCGCACTCACACACACACACACTCACACACTGACACACACACACGCACACACACACACTCACACACACGCACACACACGCACACACACACTGACACACACACACACGCACACACACACACTCTCTTTCACACACACACACACACACACACACATTCTTTTTCTCACACACACACACACAGACACTCACACACACGCACAGGCACACACGCATACACACACACACTGACACTCACACACACGCACACGCACACACACACACACTCACACACACACACACACTGACACACACACACACACACACATTCTTTTTCTCACACACTCACACACACACACATTCTTTTTCTCACACACTCACACACACGCACAGGCACACACGCACACACACACACTGACACACACACACACACACACACGCACACACAGACACACACACACGCGCACACACACACACTGACACACACACACACACACAGACACACACACTCACACTCACACACTCACACACACACTCACACACTCTCTTTCACACACACACACACACACACACACACACACACTGACACACACACACACACACACACGCACACGCACACACACAAAGGCCGTTCTCAGTCCCACAGACAGATGGGGGAGGGGAGCCACAGGAAGTGGAGCGTGACAGAGAGCACGGAGCAGGGGGGCTGAAGGATGGGGTGCAGGGTGTGCGTGCGTGCATGGGACGCGAGGGGGGGGGGGGGGGCAGGAAATGGGAGACGGGCATTAAAGGGTGCCCTGGGGAGGGGAACAATCTGTCATACTGGGACGGCACATTTTTCACGGACACACTGAGGAAGTAGATGTCAGTGCGCAAAAACAAAAGTAAGTAAGTAAATAAATAAATTACTAAATAAGTTGTGATCCATCCAGCATCCAGTGGGCGAGAGATCGGAACACACCCTGCACAGGTTGCCAATCTGTCACAGGGCACACGCACGCACCATTCGCTCACACACTCATACCTATGGACAATTTCAAGGGGGGAGGAAGCTGGAGCACCCAGAGGAAACCCACGAGGACACGGGGGGGGCACATGCAAACTCCACACAGAAAGGCCCTCGGCTGGGATTTAGGCGTGGAGTCTTCTGGCTGTGAGGTGACAGCGTTACTCACTGCACCACTGTGCCACCCTATATAAATAGTGATAATTAATCAAATCGAGTGAAAATAAACAATAAAATCTGACGTGTCCCCACAAGGATACTCTCTGTAGCCACCTGCAGAAAAATACACCTCTCCCCCCTTCACCCCCCTACCCACAATCCAAGGGTCAGTGCCCCAACCAGATCCTGTTGAAGATCCACTTCCTGTTTGCTTTCTCTGTGGACAGGAAGCTCCTGGGGAGTGCTTGATTGATGGTTGTCACCACCTGCACTGGCCTGGCAGAACGTGTGTGCATGTGTGTGTGTGTGTGTATGTGCATGTGCGTAGGTGTGTGTAGGTCTGTGTGTGTGTGTATGTCTATATGTTGTTTGACTAGCATCTGATTTTACTTCCACGACAAAACGAGAGTTTTGCATTTTCCACACGCAGAGCGATTTCACACATACGGACTTGCTACATGCGTCCATATGTCCATGCATAGCACAACGCTGTTTCCAAGACAACTTACATCATTTCACACATTTCAAATTACGCAACCCAGTTTGCATAGCGGGGCGAGATAAGGAATGTTGCTCTTAGCGGCAGTCAAGCTGGGATTTGAACCCGTAACCCCCCTGTCGTAAATCCCGTGCACTTACCTCCCTGCGCACAGCTGCAGGATAGCAGGGGGTCTGCTTTCTCTTTCCTGAATGAAACAGTGTTACGGGCCGGTGGAGGTATACAGGATAGGCGAGTGTGAGGAGGTGAGGTTGGGTTTTAAGGGTCACATGGCAAAACACTCGGTCTTAATTTAACTCCAGCAGAGTTTGTATGAGTCCAAGTAAGCTAAATTGAACACTATCAGAGATGATTTAACATTGAACATTTTACAGTGCAGACAAGTAAGAATGTGGTAAGGTAAAACTGGGTCAGAGGTCAAACAGGTATGAATGGGATAAGGTGAGCCCGGATGATTGGTCAAACTGGAAAGGGTTTGGTCAGGTAAGACTGGATCGGAGATATAAACAGGTGAGAGTTTTATGAGGTAAAACTGGATTAGAGGTCAAAAAGGCGAGTTTGGTAAGGTAAAACTGGATTAGGGGTGAGAGTTTGGTAAAGTAAAACTGGATTAGGGGTTAGAGTTTGGTGAGGTAAAACTGGATTGGGGTGAGAGTTTGGTGAGGTAAAACTGGATTAGGGGTGAAAGTTTGGTAAGGTAAAACTGGATTAGGGGTGAGAGTTTGGTAAGGTAAAACTGGATTAGGGGTGAGAGTTTGGTGAGGTAAAACTGGATTAGGGGTGAGAGTTTGGTAAGGTAAAACTGGTTAACAGGTAAGACCGATCTTGAGAGGAATGAAATAGAACAGGCCTTGTTACCCAAAGGCTGCAGGTTTGATTCTGCCACCTGAGCTGAACAGCAATTGTCCAGGTAAGGTCTTGAGTCAGTCGCTGTGTACGAAGGGCATTAGATAAACAAATAAGCGATGATGTAATCCCTCCTCCCCCCCGGCCCCGCCCCGCCCCGCCCCGCCCCGCCCCGCCCCGCCCCGCCCCGGTGAGGTCACCGGCACGGGACCGTGTCTCTCTCACAGCCGTGCGTTTCCTCGGCCCGCCCACCCCGCCTGGCGTCAGTCGCTCGCCGGATTTCGGCAGTCAAATCTCTCTCTCCCCGTTTGCATGCGAGTCGCATCCGCGCCCAGCCGAGGCCGGCGTCAGGTGACAGGTCGTGACCTTCACGCTCGGGTGGGTTTCTTTCTCAGTGCCGCAGGTGAGGTGAAGTGCACACCGGGCAGGTGTGTAGTGGCTGTGTCAGGGTAAGCCAGGTGGATTGTGGGTAAGTGTCAGGTTAAGCCAGGTGTGTCGTGGCTGTGTCAGGGTAAGCCAGGTGGATTGTGGGTAAGTGTCAGGGTAAGGCAGGTGTGTCGTGGCGGTGTCAGGGTAAGGCAGGTGTGTAGTGCTGTTCTGGGAGAGACATTTGGGCCAGCGTTTGCCCACCCGCCCCCCCCCCCCCCCAGAGGGGACAGGAGGGCAGTGTCCCTTGTCACTCTCGACACTCTGGACAAAAGCGTCTGCCAGGCGATTGTAATATAGTGTAATGTAATACAGTTTAATGTAATATACTGTAATGCAATGTAATTAACTGTTGTGTAATGAAATGTAATGTAGTGTAATGCAATACAGTGTAATGTAATGCAGTGTAATGTGATGTTGAGTAATGTATTGCAGTGTAATGTCATGTAATGTAATGTGGTGTAATGAAATGCAATGTAGAGCAATGGGTAATGTAGTCCAGTGTAATGTAATATAGTCTAATGTAAGGTAATGTAATGTAGTGTAATGGAATGTAATGTAGTTAATGTAATGTAATACATCTCGTTGTTAGTGTTAATCAGTTTAACCATCAGGGTCCAAGTTGAACTATGCGGTTGTTCCCTGTACTTGGACCGGTACTTCTCTCTAGGGGTTTCGTCATACTTGTTCCTGGTTATGGTTATACACTTTGTTGTACGTCGCTCTGGATAAGAGCGTCTGCCAAATGCCTGTAATGTAATGTAATGTAATACGGTGTGATGTAATGTAGTGTAAAACGGTGTAATAATAATGTAATGTGAGGTCACAAATGTTCTCTTCTCTCTGCTGAGCCTGACACCATGTGACACAGGCACATGTTCAGAATACAGACATATGCAAAACACGGACATTCACATACAAATGTATTCCTGCGCACATACACAGACACAGACACACAGACACAGACACACACAGTCATGTTCACTGTGTTCACATGTGGTCACGCAAGCATGTGTGCACTTGTACATACACACACACACACACACACACACACACACATGCACGCACACACACACAAACAATTCACGTACATGCACACGCACAAAGACATCATTTTTTGAGAATCAAGATCAAATCACTTTATTTAACAGCTACCAAGATAAAACAATAACAAAATGCTTAGTTCAAATCTTAAGGGATATGCATGTCTGCACATGTGTGTAGGTGTATTTCAATGTATGTGTGTGTATGTGTGTGCGTGTGTGTCCATATGTGGTGTATGAGTATGTACGTGTGTGTGGTGTGGTAAGCTTGGCTCTGTCCCTCTCTGCTATGCTGGACCCAGTGTATCACACTGACAGACAGATCACTTCTACTGTTTCTGGCCCAATAGGCAGCTATAAGGGGCGGAGCTCAGGGTTGACAGACCAATCATAGACAAGAGGACGGAGCTCAGGATAGCGAGCCCCAACCTAGAGCACTTGATCATATCTACAGATAATTCACGGCATTCATACTACACTCAATACAATACTCCCCCACATCAGTATTCATTTATATCTCTCTCGCACATCCCTCCGATTTTCTCAGTCACTCTCTCTCTCTTCCCATTGCACAGGGATCCTCACTGAATAAGTCCGGCATCATTTATTATGAGTGATTTTGTAAAAAAAATGGTTTAATCAATATATTTGACTATGTTATACCCCTTGATCTGTGGGTTGAAACGGCGAACACGCTCACCATGGCAACGCTCCCTTGCGTCACATCGCAGAGGATGGTGGGACATGTAGTTTTAAGTGCTAGACGGACAGGCCTAGTGCTAGACGGTCCACTTGCAGCCATCGTGTGATGTTCCTGCGACACTGAAATAACCCATCAAGGAGTGTGGCCCACCACAACTTTGCCAAAGTTCGTTGAAAAGACTGCGACACTGTCTTCCGACAAGTGCGCGCAACTTAACAGGGAACTCCGTTTCCCCGGAGACCGAAGCAGCCAGAAGAGTTCTAACCTTGCGTCTGTGACCTTGAGGGTCATTCTCTTCACGACAATAAACTTTCGCATCTCCAAATTTCTCTCTCTTTTTAATAGACATCGCACCGACACTTCACCTGCCCATCTGAGCCAGAAAGACCGTACAGCATCTCTCTGACATGCCAGCAACTGAGCCGTGATGCAATTAGCTAACAGAGGTAGAAAAATCCAGGTTCAGAAAGTCAAAGTCCTCCCCAGTATTTTGTTCCAATCACCTGGATTTGCTGGATTTGGCACAATTCTTCAGCCATGAGGTAAAACGAATGACTAATATCAGCTGGCTGGAGTTCACGGGTGGAAGAAACAAACAAGGCGGGACTTCTACTTTCTGACCCCTGGACTTTCCTCCACTGTAACAGCCAGTGTGGCGTGGATATCCAGCGATGGAAATGACTTCCTGTTCCTGCCCTACCCCTAGACCAACCTCACCACGCTGTGCTATGATGCAAAATCCACCCTCCCAGGAGCCATTTATGGTTCCGTGTGAAAAAGGAGGATCAGTGATCGACGGTGGACAACACCCGCTCACTTCCCGGAACAGCCCCGCCATGACCTTTGACCCCTGCAGGAAGCCGCGGTTCCTTCGCGGAGGACAGGAAGCGGAACTAAAAAGGCCCTTCTCTCCACCGTGCGAAACACACAACAGCCCAGCTGAGAGGAGGGTAGGGGCGATAAAGGAGGGAGATCTTATGGTAGAGAATAGAAGAGAGGAGAGTAAAAAAGAGGAGAGGCAGATGGGGAGAGGGAGGACAGGGTTTGGTACAGTGAGGAGAGAGAGAGAGAGAGGGCATGCGCTGGTTTAAACAGCTGGTTATGTTATTAACATGACAGCTCTGCACCACACAACCACCCCTCTCTCTCTCTCTGTCTCGCTCTGTCTCTCTCTCTCTCTCTCTCTCTGTCTCTCTCTCTCACTCCCTCCCCCCTTCTCTATCTGTCTCTGTCTCTCTCCCTCCCTCTGTATCTGTCTCTGTCTCTCTCCCTCTCTCTCTCTCTCTCTCTCTCCCTCCCTCCCTCTCTCCCTCTGTGTCTGTCTCTGTCTGTCTCCCTCTCTCTCGGGCAGCTGTTGGTCCTGGCAGCGATCCGGTTTGGACCGGCTGCTCCCGGTGTGACGGGGCGGCAGAGAAGCCGAACGCAACATGGCGCGGAAAAGGAAAAAAAAAAACAAAAAAAAACAAGAAAACAAAGAGAGAGAGAGAGAGAGAGAGAAAGAGAGACACAATGATTTGATTCACTGCTGTATGGGATGGGAAGGAGCTAATAACCACAGCCATGGGGAGCGGGGGCAGTAGCTCAGAGCCTGGGGGGTGGGGTGGGGGGGGGGTGTGGGTGGTGGGGGATGTTGGTGGTGGTGGTGGGGGGGTTGGGGGGGGGGGGGGTGTGAAATCCTGGCAGCTGGTCAGTGTGCGGGGAGAATGTATGAATACAGGGGGCGATTGTGTTCACCCCCCCCCCCCCCTTTAAAGGGCCCAGAGGAGGGAGCCAACAATGCCATTTCCCGGGTTTCTATACATTGTGCCGGGATTATCTCTGAATGGCCACACTCCACCGAGACCCATACTTAAGGGGGGTGGGGGGGGGGGGGGGGGGGCAGGGGTGGGGAGAGTGTCCGGTTGGAGTAGAAAGGGGGTACAGGGTGGAGAGGGGGGTTGTTAATTTCTGGTCTCCCAGCACAACGACGTTAAGGAACTCCGACGCCGACATGCTAATGCCTGCTCTGGCGGCTAAATTAATCTCAGTCACGTGACCACGTCTATGGTGCTCAGAGGAAGAGACCAGCACAGACAGACACATCGGAGCAGCCAGTACAATAGTGCATCACCCCTGCGTGTGTGTGTGTGTGTAAGTGTGAGTGTGTGTAACTGTGTGTGTGTGTGTATGTGTGTAACTGCGTTTGTGTGTGTGTGTGTGTGAGTGTTTGTGTGTGTGTGTGTGTGAGTGTAACTGCGTTTGTGTGTGTGTGTGTGAGTGTTTGTGTGTGTGTGAATGTGTGTATGCGTGTGTTTGTGTGTGTGTAACTGCGTTTGTGTGTGTGTGTGAGTGTGTGTGTAAAACGAGAGAGAAACATCACTGTAAAATGCAAGGCAGAAGCTGGATATATCAGAAAAGCACACTAAGAAAATAAATGACAATCGGTTTGGTTATGTTTGTACTTGTGGGTTGTGTGGTTACATTTGTGGTTTCGTTGTGTGTGGTTGGGTTCTGCATGTGGTTGTGGTTGGGTTCTGCATGTGCTGGGTTCCATGTGTGGTTGAGTTGTGGGTGTGGAGGGTTCTGTATGTGTGTTGGGTCTGTGTGTTGTTGGGTTCTGCGTGTGGTTGTGGTTGGGTTCTATGTGTGTTGGGTTTCTAGTGTGGTTAGGTTCCATATGCTTTGGGTTCCGTGGCAGTGTTGGATTTCGTGTGTTGTTGGGTTCTTGCATGCATTGGGTTCACGTGTGGTGGGGTTCAGTGTGTGCTGTTGGGGGTTTTTTTTTACCCGTTGGGTTCTGTGTTCTGCGTATGCTGGGTTCTGTGTGTCGAGTTTATGGACAGGAATAAGGAAATGACAGGCTAGCGAGGCTCAGCATGTTCACACACACACACGAGGGCTATGCTCTTTCAGCAGGGCGAAGAGAGAAAGAAAGAGAGAAAGATTGATCATCAGTCCTAGAACGGAAGGAGGCGTCCCAACCTCAAACCGCCCCCAAAACCAAACCCGCACGTGCCTCCATCCTTCCCTCCTCCGTCCCTCCTCCCTCCCTCTCTCCTCCTCCTCCTCCTCCTCCTCCTCAGCGACGGAGTTCTCTCATTTGCTCCTTCAGCTTCCGCCAGCGATATCGCCACCTGAAAGGAGACAGGAAGTCGCAGCGTCACCCGGCCGGCCTCTTCGCGAGCGGGCATCGGCCCGGGCATCACCGCCGATGACCTCCGATGACCCGAGCGCCATTTCACTGTCAGCCGTGCGGCGGCTCTGGGACACAGCGTGTTCAGAACGTCGCATCAGCAAAAAAAAAAAGCTTGTTTTCGCGGTAACACATTATAATAGAACGCGTATCAATAAAAGCCGAAGTGAGAACGCTGTGCTGTGCTTCCTGTTTAGCGCTGGCTCACAGGAAGCGCGTTTGAATGTTGCATTAATATCTGATGAGAGTGCATTTTCATTTTTAAGCCTTGTTGATCTTGATTTTTTTGTTGTTGTCAAGTGCCAGTGGTCCTTCACAGTCAATCCCTGAGTAATTCATTTGTCGTGGAATTGTCCAGAAATGCCTCTCCTCATGAAAAGTTGCTTCCATTCTGGAGTATTAATGCTAATATTTCTTCACAAGTCAAAGTAATGCTTCTGAATATTAATCTGTGGTTTCTATTATTGTTAGCTGACCATGTCATACAGGAACTTGTCAGTAGAGGCAACTCACCCAAACACAGACACACACACATGTGCACACACTCACGTAAACGTGCACACACACGCACACACACTCTCACGGGCACGCACATGCACACACATACACAAACACACACAAATGCACAGATACACACATACACACACATGTACACACACTCACGTAAACGTGCACACACACACACACACACACACGCACTCTCACAGGCACACACACACACACACACATACACAAACACACACACACACACACACATATGCATAGATACACACACACCCAGACACACACACACACACACATGCATAGATACACACACACACACACACACACACATATGCATAGATACGCACACACACACAGACACACACACACATGCATAGATACACACACACACACACATAAGCATAGATACATACACACACACACACACACACACACACACTCATGTGGCGGGGGGGAGGGGCACCGGCTGGGGTTGTGGTGACTGAGGACAGATTCTGGTTATCTCCTCGAGGATGGAATACTTGCCTAGTTTTACGATCGGCTTTCACGAAAATTTATGAACACTCATCGGCGTCACGAAACAAATTAGCGGAAGGCTTAGCGCCTCTTCGAAAAGTTCAGCCGAGCAATCATCCACAGTCACGCTAATACGCGCTAAGCGCTGTTAATTAGAGAGACCATTTTTGAAAAAAAATTCAGTGAATAAAGCTGCAGAAAAAACTGAAATAGGCCAGTCTGGAAATTGGGGTTATTGAATGTTTTACCGTCGAAACATCTCAGAAGAAATGTATTAACCGTTTCCATTCAGTCGCATGACATACATGTTAAAATATTTCTTTAAAAATTTTAAACCTGACACTTCTCGTTCAGTTTAAATTAAAACACTTCAGAAGTGCTATTTTTTTCTGTGCCACTCCAGGACTGAAGCTCATATGAAGGGTTATGTTCTGTGCTAAAGTGCCCCATAATAACCACTGATGCATAATGAACCTTATTGTTAATGGGCTATTTGATCTCACTGAATTAGGATTTCCGCCGCATCGCTGCTTGCAAAGTAAGCTCAAGTTTGAAGATTTACATGAACCTATTCATTCAAACTGCAGTCACAGTTTAAAGATTTTAAAAACTTTCATTAACATTGCATCCAGATCAGCAGCATGGATCGCTGGTCAGAGCAGCAGTGTGGAGCAATGGTCAGAGCAGCAGTGTGGATCAGTGGTCAGAGCAGTAGTGTGGATCAGTGATCAGAGCAGCAGCGTAGAACAGTGGTTAGAGCAGCAGTGTGGAGCAGTGGTCAGAGCAGCAGTGTGGATCAGTGGTCAGAGCAGCAGTGTGGATCAGTGATCAGAGCAGCAGCGTAGAACAGCAGTATGGAGCAGTGGTTAGAGAAGCAGTGTGGTGCAGTGGTTAGAGCAGCAGTGTGGAACAGTGGCCAGTTTCTAGACACACACACACACACACACTCTCACACACACACACACATACTGCAGACTACAGCCAAGCTCACATAAAGCGGAATCAAAGGGAGACCTATCATATGCAGCTTTAACGTTCAGCCTGCGAATGTGCAATCTACCAGCAGGGGTCAGTATAAAGTGATGGAACGCAGAACCCTTAACTGATCAGACCCTTCCGTATCACGGGGTGACGCAATCACCAAGTGCGCGTCGCCCCTATGGAGCCACTGGCCTCAGACGCCGCTGGTCCGGATCAGATGCGTCTCTGCTAAGTTACAATGGGGGGCCTGGCTTAGCGAAGAACCATTGCCTTAACCACCGATTGGAGAGGCCTAAGCAACAAGACCAGGTTAAAAGCTAGTATACGGCTGGACCTAACACACGTGATCCGGCCGACCAATGGCTTGACTTCATAACTCGGCCGACCAATGGTGTGACTTCATCACGCAGTCACTCTCAGTCACTCAGTCAGTCAGTCACAGCCAAAAATCGAAAAGAGTACCAGGCTGACAGCGGGCTCGTGTGAATGCGCTCTGCTTTGTGCAGTACGTGAAGAGAGAGAACGAGGGAAAGGAGGGGAGCAGGGTATGCGTCTTCCTGAACAGCGTGTGTCCTGTCTTCAGATTTTTGAGAGTGTGAGAGCCTGTGTATGCGTGTGTGTTCTTTTGTGTGTGTGTGTGTGTGTGAGTGTGTGCGTATGTGTTCGTTTGTGTGTGTATGTGTGTGTGAGTGTGTGTGTATACGTGTGTGTGTGTGTGTTCGTTTGTGTGTGTGTGTGCGTGAGTATGTGTGTGTGAGTGTGTGCGTATGTGTTGGTTTGTGTGCGTGTGTGTGAGTGTGTGCGTATGTGTTGGTTTGTGTGCGTATGTGTGGGTGTGTGTGTGTGTATGTGTGTGTGTGTGTATGTGTGTGCGTGCGTGTTCGTTTGTGTGCGTATGTGTGGGTGTGTGTGTGTGTGTGTGTGTATATGAGCGTGGGGGCGGGTATATGTCTATTTGCGTAATGGTGGAAAATTGCTTTTTGCATTTGCATTGAATTTCTCCCACGAATAAAACCAGCCAGCGCTACTAAACCGGTGTACTAAAATTGGGGCCTGGGGCTTGGGTGGGACAGGGGCATGGCCGTTATAACAAGTAGTAGGAGTGAGCTTTCCTCACCCTTTCCATGGCTCGGTTTCTACTTCTTAAAATAATTTTGAAAATTAAATTTTTTTTAAAAAAGGCTAGCTTTTACCAGCGTCAGATTTCTTTCCTTAATAAAATTGTGGAACCGCAAACAAAAATCAACCTGGCTAGTTTAGAGACACGGAGGAAGGCAGACTGCAGGTTCTGCTGCTGCTGCATTGCAGCGCTACGCAGGCGGCACTTCGCTCGCGTGTGTGTGTGCACTCGGTGCGTGAGGTTTCAGACTAATGTGGTTTGACGGTGCAGCGGTGGTGAGCGTTTCGTTACAGGTGGCAAAGCCACAGGACCGTTCTTCGGCAACTGGAGTTCGGCGACGTGGGCAGACGCAAATTCTGGTTGCAGAACTGAGTCATGCAAATTAATCTGAGAGTCCCTTTCTGACGGTGCACGGTCTAGTTATGACAACACAATGCTGAGGACCATGGTTAAGTTTTTGGTTCCTGAGCACAGAGTTTTTGGTAACACCTTGTGTATAAAGAGGTGGATGTACACATGCACATATGCGTATGCACACACACACACACGCACACACACGCACACACACACACACGCACACACACACAAACACACCCACGCACACACGCACACGCATACATACAGTACAGACACACACACACACATACAGTATACACACACACACACACACACACACATGCATATATACAGTACAGACACACACACATACAGTGCATACACACACACACATGCATACATACAGTACAGACACACACACACACACATACAGTATATACACACACACACACACACACACACACATACAGTACATACACACACACACACACACACACACACACATACAGTACATACACACATACACACACACACACCCCAATGCACAAACCCAGACTGCACAGGGACAATCCCAGCTTTACACAGATAACCCCTCGATTGTGCCGATTCTATCGTTTCCCCCGGGCAGGTTTTTCTGCCTCCTCCCCCTTTGGTTCACACCCACACCCTTTTCATCTTAGGTTAGGGGCGGTTTGGGGGGGGGGGGGGGGCTGTTAGGTGTCCCGAAGCAGCCGATTGCTCGGTGGGCCCAGAGAGTGAAAGAGGGTTGAGTAGGGTTACCAGATGCCCTGGTTCTGAACAAAATGGCTGATTTGCACAATAATTTGGGCTGGTTTGTGTGTAGTCCCGAGCAAAAAAAAAAAAAAAAAAACGCACAGCCGCGCGTTGCCAAGGTGCTAGCTCCGCTAATCGGTGAGGGCACAGGAAACGAAAGAGGAAGTGGAAGAACGTGGGGAAACGGAGGAGAGGAAATGGGTTTTTAGCTCAGGGATCTCCTAGGTTACCCATTTTAATGGCGCTCCAGAAAGACGACACTCTGAGTGTGAACATCAGGGAAAAAAATGCCTGGGAGGGAAACTCGATTCAACAAAGAGCTCATACCACTGCCAGTAACCCACCCGGCACACGCAGCATTCTGTTACAGCTGAGATGAGTAAGAAAGGAAGCATAAAAACAAGCACACACACACACACACACACACACACACACATTCATACACACACACACACATACACACACACACACACACACACACATTCACACACACACACATTCATACACACATGCACACACATATACACACACTCACACACACACGCAAACATGCACACACACACACACACACACACATATCCTGTCTCTCATTGGCAGCAGGAAACAGGAAGTGGCCGGGAGCAGGAAGTGACACGCTTACACCAGGCTGTGGCGGATGCGGCAGTAGCCGGCGGGCTGGGTGGAGACGACGTCGGAGAAGCCGGTGTTGCCAGGGAAGACCACCTGGTGGCGCCGCGAGTCGCGCCAGGTGGTGCCCGACAGGTGATGCCTCTGGGGGCTCATCCAGTACCCCCCCCTGCCCTGATGGGGGGTGCAGAAGGTCTCCAGGACGGGGGCCTTCCCATACCGGCTGTAGTACAGGGGCTCGTACACGGTGGCTCTGGAGGAACTGCGCTTTGAGGAAGGGGGTGGGGGGTGGGGGTGGGGTGGGGGGAGGGGCGGGGGTAGGGGTGGAGAGAGGGGCAAAAACAGAGAAGCCAAATTAAAAACCGCTGCACTCATTTTGACCCTCAAACGACGAGCGTTTAAGCCAGAGGTGCACGGCGAGGACTAGTCCAGTGTGTGGACGTCGAGCCAACTTCCACGCATTATTTCAACAGGCCAGGGCTGCCCAACCCCCTGTTCCTGGAGGTCTACTGTCCTGTAGGTTTACACTCCAACCCTAACAAAGCCCACCTCACTCAACAGCTAGAGCAGGGCTGCCCAACCCTGTTCCTGGAGATCTACTGTCCTGTAGGTTTTCACTCCAAGCGTGACAAACCGTAACTCACTCAGCAGCTCGAGGTGTTCAGGCCCGGCCCTCGATGGTGACGCAGGGGAAGTAACGGAGAGGGAGGATTTCGGGGCCGGGTGTGATTGACAGCGGCGGCGGGAGGCTGTCGCCCCGCCTCGTCCCTCGGGGATCCAGGCTCACCCCCCGCCCCCCCCCGCCCCCCCGCCCCCCCCAGCCCCTGTCTGACCGATCCAGGAGCGATGACACCCCCGCCGTAAATCTGTCCTCGGCAGCCCAAACGTTTGAGACGGGGGGGGGGAATGGGGCACAGCGCCAGGCTCTGGGGGGGGGGGGGGGGGGGGACTGATTTACTGCCACTCCACACTTCTTTCCCCTGGCAGAAGGGAGGGGGGAAGGCGACTGTGTGTGTGTGTGTGTGTATGTGGGGGGGGGGGGGGTATTACATTATGGTACTATTTGTTGTGGCCCCCCCACAGCAACAAGTCGTGTGGGATGTAATTCTGCCCCCCCTTGCCCAGGTCTCATTTCACCCACGCCTCATAGCGCGCTTCTGATCTTGCGTCTGTGTGGGCCGCTGCCCTGTCCTGCCAGGAGGATTATGGGTAATTTTAGTAGATTGCTAAGCATTAAAAAAGAAAAAAAAAATTTCATTGAGTCCTCTTGAGACCTAGGTCCCGCCAAAACACCTCTTTAGATTCTTCCTTGGCCGAGCTCGCTCGCTCACGTACTCTGATTGGTCCAAGCCCTCCCTGGACCCTTCCTTAACCACGCCCATTTCTTTCCGATTAGATCATACAGCTCATTCTGTGGCATTCTGTCACACCCGCGCGGTCATCGTTATTCGAGGGAACGCGATGGCACGCTGCTTTTGCACCGTATGGCAGGTACGGCCGCCGCACGTGCGAAGCACAGGCTTGTAGATAATTTACGAGCTCCACGATGCCTTTTACGTAACAAAGCGGTCGCTTTTAAAACTTCTGTTTATGAAAGTAAAAGCTGAATATGATTCGCTTCCATTCCCCCCCCCCCCAAACCCCCCGACATTCTCCAACCCGAAAACCCACCCGCCCCTGCTCCCCCCCACACCCCCAGCACAATGGCGGGGGGCCCAACGCCGACGGACCGGCGGTAATCAAACACCGTCCTGAAGAACTCTGCATTCCATGTGTCGCCAGAGGGGACGAAACAAAAAAAAAGAAAGAAAAAGAAAAAATGAAAAAAGAAGAAAAAATGTTTCTTTTTTTTACTTTCTATGATGCTGCACCCAGAGAAGAAATGTGACGGCGGTTTTGTAATGGAGTTTTGGATGGCGGTTTTGTAATGGAGTTTTGGATGGCGGTTTTGTAATGGAGTTTTGGATGGCGGTTTTGTAATGGAGTTTTGGATGGCGGTTTTGTAATGGAGTTTTGGATGGCGGTTGTATAATGGAGTTTTGGATGGCGGTTTTGTAATGGAGTTTTGGATGGCGGTTTTGTAATGGAGATTTGGATGGTGGTTTTGTAATGGAGATTTGGATGGTGGTTTTGTAATGAAGTTTTGGATGGTGGTTTTGTAATGACGTTTTGGATGGCGGTTTCTGACGTACTATAAATTACAGAGGTCTAGCGGGATGTGTAGGTCTCAGAGCAGGATGGTTTTTATTGACAGTTCATACTGCACAGCATGGACTTTCTGTGTTGTTTTACTGCAGTATTATTTTTCTTCTCTCGCTTGTAATAACCCTTGCTTAACCATCGGAACTACGGTCAATGAAACCCACACAAATACACAGTGAGACAGAGGACCGGACTGAGAGAGCTGCACTGTGTATGTGTGTATGTGTGTGTTAGATAACGTGTGTATATGTGTGTGTTAGTGCGTGTGTGTACGTGTGTCTGTGTGAATGTGTGCGTCAGAGAAGAGAGAGCTGTCCTGTGTGTGTGTATGTGTGTCCATGTGTCTGTGTGTGTGCATATGTGTGTGTTTGTACGTGTGTGTGTGCGTGTGTGTGTTTGTACGTGTGTGTGTGTGTATGTGTGTGTGTGTGTGTCAGTGAAGAGAGAGCTGTCCCGTGCGTATGTGTGTGTGCACATGAGTGTATGTGTGTGTGTCCATGTGTGTGCGCGTGTGTGTGTGTTTGTATGTGTTTACATCCATGTGTCACGTGTGCATTCTCATACATCTCAGACTAATTAAAAAGCTATTAAACTTTTACGCGCTGTTCTCTCGCTGGAGATCCGCATCCTGTGGGCAAATCTGCTCGATCCGCAAAAGTTAGCGTAGTAAGTGGACATTCCATTTTTTATAAAACGTGAGATTAAATGATTTATTTGGCTCCTGTTTACTTCCAGACGCCATTAATTATCAGATTTTCGCACGACCGTGCCAAAGATCTGTTGTTGTTTAGCACATCTGTTCCTGTGAAGGACATGTGGTTGTGGTCTTTTGTCAGGATGGATGAAATTCAATTGCTTCATTTAGCTTGGCTGTGGCTTGCTGAAGTATGTAAATGTGCTACAGATATAAACCACAAGCTGGTAAATACAGTGTGGGCACCCAAGCACTGTGTGCGTATCTGTGCTTCATCTGTTTGTTTGGTCACAAAGACTGTGCTATCCCTAAGTGACCTTTGACCTTTGTGATCAGCACACTGCAGGGCGACCTCCGACCCAGAGCCTGTGTAGCTCGTTGCCCTGACGACACACACCTTCAGTTTTATTTATTTCATTAATAAAAACCTGAAATTTTTTTCTTTTTCTTTACTGTACAGGGACAGCATTCAGACAGTTTGGAAATCTTGAATCACACATTTTTTAATCGCAAATTATGATCAATCCCATTCTGAAAGGCGACATTTTATGGACACTGGGTACTGCCTTCCACTGATGACTTTCCAGTTCCTGTCACCAGTGTGTTGCTCTGCATTCGTTTAGCAGGACTGGGCTGTCAGACAGAAGCGCACGAGCGCGCTCAAATAGGACAGATAAGAGCAGCTGTGCTACACAATCCCTGGAGAGACCAGAAGTGCAATCAGTACATAAACGGACAAGTGGCATTTTTACACCGAGCGGGCAGCACAGACCCAATTCGTTAACAGAGCGTCAAAAGAAGAAAAGAAAGCTAGCTAGACTCTCCTTTTCTCTCACTCTCTATATCATTATCCCTCTCTCTCTAGACCCATCGATAATGTCATTTCTATTAGTATATCAGAATGTTTGATCCTTCTCACTCTATCTCTCCAGGCTCTCCAATCTATGTTATATGATGTAATGTATACTATATTGCTTGATCTCTCTCTCTCTCTCTCTCTCTCTCTCTCTCCTTCTCTGTTTTTTCTCTCAGTACGTCACCGTCACTGTAATGCCCGGCGTACGGCGACTGACCTCAGGATGTAGTTGGCGACGTAGAGGGCGGTTTCTGGAAACATGGCTCTTCTCCTCCTCATGTTCGGCAGGAGCGGAAGGAGAGGGAGAGGCGGTCAGTCGCGATCGAACGGCAGGGGGGCTGTTCTTCCAGACCCCATCCCGGGACTCCTCCTTAAGTACGGCGGGAGCGAGGCGTGACCCAGAGGGCGGCCTTGGGACGGGGGTGGGCGGGGGGTGGGGGGGGCAAGTCTCGGCTTTCGGAACACTATACCCCCTCAGGTGAGATGCGGGACCCTCTGAAATAGAACAGCTTTGGCCGGCCCTCTCAGAGGGGGCCGAGGGTCCCTCCTGGCTCTGGGACCAACCTAATATGGGGTTCAGCGGGGCGGTTTGGGTTTGAGCCCTTTGCCAGTAGGACGTCTTGGGATGGGGGTGGGGGGGGGGGGGGGTGGGACAACGCCGAAATTCATCAGCGGTGACAGCAGCAAACGGAAAAAAAGGCTGAAGGACACAGTGTGGTCATCTGGATGGAAACAGGGGGGTGGAGACCAGGACCTGAACCATGAGGGTATTGGGTCTAATCCCACCTGTGAAATACCAGAGATGCCCCTGCTGTGTATCCTTTACACGACATGACATTAGAGTGGTCTGCATCCTGCCCGGAGCCCCAGAGGGAATTCTGTGATTTTGTTGACCACTGGGCCTATTCTGGGCCTCTCAGTGACGTTGGGTTGGGTACAGATCTTCTGCGAAACCCGGAAGTTGACAAACGGTAGCCTGGCAACGCTTCTGCCAGCTGTTAGCAACGATTGACAACAATGGCGCAAAGCTTTCAGTTTTCGGAGTGTACCCTTTTCGCTCAACTAGCAAATTAAAACAGCTGTATTCGACAATCCAGGAGTGACAAACCAACCCCCCCCCACCCCCTCATTTCACTTCTGGGGGGCCATAGTAGATAGAGGAAATTTGAAAGTAGGAAAATGGCCTATGGGCAGCCTGTGCCTAGATCCATCAAACTCTTCAACTCAGTTTTCTTGAATCCCTACATACTGTGTGTGTTTGTGTGTGTGTGTGTGCGTGCGTGTGCGTGTGTGCGTGTGTGTGTTTGTATCATAAAAGAAGTGCAGTAGAGTGAGGATGCACACACACACACAAGCACAGAAACACACACACACACACACACACACGCACATAAAGACACAACCCTTATTGGATCTAGAGCTGAGAGCCATGCTTTTAATCTATGATGATTGGATGGTAACTCTGTGTCTGGGTCTGCTGGTGCGATCTCAGAACCACCTGTTGGGAAATCTGCATAGAGCTCCTGTTGACACACAACCAAAATCCGACCCTCTTTCTGTCTTGCAACGTGATTGGCTGGATAGATTTACTAAGGTCTTTGGTGTGTGCAAAACCTTTTAGCACAAGCAAACCCAGTAATGATTGGTCATGATGTTTGTTTTGCGCCAGTCATTGGTTTTGTTATCAGTTTTGCGTGTGGTAAAAAGTTGTTAGCATTTACTAACCGTTAGCATGTGCTAACGGTCTTAGTAAATCAGGCCCTTAATATTATGATTAACCATTTTCACATTTATCAAAAAAATAAAATTGTCAGACTACAATACAATATGGAGCATCGCGTAGTTCTGGCAGGCCACGAGAGTCAAGCGCTCCGGCTGAATCAGCTGATGGCTCAGCTGAGTGATGTTCGCCTATCACAGTACATTCACTTAACAGTCTACTTAAACAGCCTCCCTCTACTCATTCGGCTGCTCCTCCTGCATGCAAGCTGCTGCACGTTGCTTTGTAAATCCCCTCCACCACCCCAGCTCCATCCCTATGTGTCAAGAATTTGCATTGCTCCATCCCTATGTGTTAAGAATTTGCTTTGCTGCTGGATCTGTTCTGTGTGTACCCCTCTAGGGGGGTTTGGCTGCTGGCCTCCCGGCCTTATCCACGCGGGCTGCGTGGTTGGCGGGAGAGCTCCAGAACAGAGCCATACCGCCAAACATAACTGTATTGCCTGTATTGTCAGTAAAGATCTACTTTGATGACAGCGGTCCTGACAGAAGTGATAATCGGTGACAAACGTGATTTCTGTGATGCTAAAAAATGAGCACCACATACCTCTCGTAAATATTATGATCTGGTTAAAGATAAGAGGTGAGAGGTTTTGATTTCAAGCCTTTGAGGCAGCAACATGTTATGTAGACCTAGGCCTTTCACAAAGCACACTGGAAAGTAAATACGCTTTGCTGGAGGTTTGCGTAACTGGGGAAGGATGTTTCTTTGAGGCCCTTGACATGGGCTGCGATTGATGTACAAATCCTGAATTAAAATGAGAAGAGAGTGAGGGGAGAGGGGTATGTAGAGAGAGAAAGAGGGGATGAGAAAAAGGGGAGAAGAAAGATAGAAAAAGAGAGAGAACAGGGGGATGAGAGGGGAAAAGAAAGAGAGAGAGACCACCTGGTGAATATTTTTGTTGTGAAGTTGGTTAAACACCATGTAGGGATACACGTGACCACCCGGTTTCATTTGGTTGGTGATAAGTGAATAAGTGAAATATTACTTGCCAAACTAGGATGTAACCAGGCTACACCTGTGTATATCACTCAACCTACATTTACACGCTTCTAGACATCTTGATTCTGGATTTTCCTCAGTGGATGAGAAGAGGGGGATGAGAGAGAGAGAGAGAGGACAAGAAAGAAAGAGAGAAAAGAGAAGGTGGAGAGAGAAAGAAAGGAGTAGTAAGGCCCTGTTCACTCAAGGAGGGCTTCCGTCAGGCTCTACCTGATAAGACTTTGAAGGGAAGGAAGGAAAGAAAAATGCATGGAATTTACACTGATAACCCCCTGCCAACCTACCCAACCGACCAACCCAACCAACCAACCCAAGACCTCACACCCCAGGAAGAAGTAGACAAACATCAGAACAGAAGCAGAGGTCAGCTTGGATCAGCGGCTGGTTTGGGGAATTGTTACAGAGGGAGGAAGAAGACCCCCCCCCCCCTCCCATTCCCAAACTTCTCCTTGCACCCATGCCCCATGATGGATGACTGGGTGCCCCTGGTGGCGGTGCGGTGGGGCGGGGAGGGGGTGGTGGGGGCGTTGAACATACCAGAAGGATGGACTGTTGAGAGAAGCCCCTCCCTAATTACACATCAGGGGTCTCAGAGAGGACTCTAGGTTCTGCAGAGGCCCACAGTGGTGCCTGCTTGCTTTTCAACACCTAAAGAAAGTGCCTCAACCCTATGGCAGTGTAAATAAGTCAGTGTTCCAGAACTCCATCGCTCTCAGTTACAAAGCGGTGATTGTGACATCAGCATTAGAGTGTTCCGTTAAGAAAATTCTAATCGCATATTTGTGATCTCACACCTTAACGGGTTAATTTGCGACGCCTATTGGGACATTCCACCCAACCCCCTTTCGGAGCCATACGTGACTGCCGATCGACAGGAAACCTCAGAAGCCGCTCCCTCCTGAGCCTCTCCCGTCTTCTGTGCGGCGTCCCGGGCCTTGGCTAATCTCAAAAGCTCGGGAGGAGGCCGTCAACACGCGTAGCAGGAGACAGCACACGCGTGTGCGGGAGGTGCCGGCGAAGGGTTGTTCACGCTTACCGCGAGGGCGAGGAATCAGGTCAGTGCTCTGCGCTCTCCCCGCACGCGCCCACAGCTTTATCCTGTGTCTCTGAGCGCCCGTGAGCCTCGCAGTATCGCCTGTGGGGGCTTCGGTCTCCTCGCTGGGTAATGGGGACGTCCTGACCCAGCAGCCAGAGCTGTCAGACTTCACATTGAGGCCCGGGGGGGTTCCTGATACACACGCACACACACACACAGACACACACACACGCACACACATACTCACACAGACAAGCACGCACACACACACGCACACGCAGACACACACACACACACACACACGCACATGCACACGCGCACACACACTTCACACACGCAGACACACACTCACACACACACGCACACGCGCACACATACGCACACACACACACACACACACACACTCATACGCACACACACACACACACACACATACACACACACACACACACACACACACACGCACACACACACACATACTCACACAGAAACCCGGCCGTCTGGTTCTGCAGGCCGCTCTCTGTTGCCGTGGAGATGGCGGCAAGCGTTCCAGATTCTGCCGTCACCACACAGCTGTGAGGCCGCGGGCCTCCGCCGTCCTCCTTCCCACAGAGACGCGGCTCGGCCCCGGGGCATGCTGGGACGGCGGGAGGGCTCGGCACGCGATGGGTCGGACCCCGCTGTCCGCAGGGAGGGAATCCTGCCCTCCGACCTCCATGGATAAGATTCGTGTGGCTTCAGATTGGCTGGGTCTCCCAAAAAAATGACTTCCGTGATCTCAAAATCCCGGAATGTGATCTCAAAATCCCGGAATGTGATCTCAAAATCACAGACTGATTATATCAGAGACATGATCTCAGCCACTCTGGTCAGGGCTGCAGATGGGGGGGGGGCACTTTGTCCCGAGCTGGGACCCAAGGGGGGTCCAGGATACTGGGGATAACATTTTTGAATCTGTTGCTAAATATATTGGGGGGGGCTCCCAATATATTTTGTCCGGGGGCTTCTGAGCTACGATGGCTTCCACATTAAAGTAGTGGTTTCATAAATAGCTACTCTTTCGTGATTTTTGCTGTATGTCACTGGGTAAGATACATTACACATTACAGGCATTTATTTAGAGTCTTGCAACTCTTTTTTTTTAACTTGGCATTTACATTGCGTCCATTTACACAGTCGAAGATCCAATGCGATCGTAAGACCTCTCTGTAAAAGAGGCCACAGGAGACTCAACCTTGACAGCGTTCAGTCACAGCTGAGTCAGCGTTGAGTCTTCTATTTAAATCACTAGATCCTCAGTCCTCTTGTACCTGCTACGGGACCCAACGCTATGCAGTCGGTCAACGCACTGACAACAATCGACTGTGACGCTAGTGACTCAGGACCGTGTCTGCTCCTTGACTCAAACTTAACGCGAGCGCTTTCGTGAGTCACTCAGGATAAGAGTGGCAGTTAAGCGTGTAGATGATGATTGGGGGCGACATAGCTCAGGAGGTAAGACCGATTGTCTGGCAGTCGGAGGGTTGCCGGTTCAAACCCCGCCCTGGGCGTGTCGAAGTGTCCTTGAGCAAGACACCTAACCCCTAACTGCTCTGGCGAATGAGAGGCATCAGTTGTAAAGCGCTTTGGATAAAAGCGCTATATAAATGCAGTCCATTTACCATTTACCATGATAATGTCAGATCTGAGCGGGAGAAGCGGACACAGCCACGCACGGAACACAGGCCACATGACTGCGACTGACAGGCTGAGACCAGTTTAACCCTTCTCAGGTGTGAGGTCACAAATGTGTGATTAGAATGTTCTTGATTGAGAACATTCTAATGCTGATGTCACAATCACTACTGGGGATTGAAAGTGGTGGAGTTCTAGAACACTGACTTCAAAAAAAAAAAATGTTCCCACCATGTTTCTTTCCTAATAAAATGAGGTTTATCTTAATGAGGTTTAAAATTTGGATGAAAGTTAAAAGGGTAGATAACGTTTTTTTATCAACGCGGTGCATGCTTTATCTGAAGTTAACTAGATCCCTGTTAATTATTTGCATTGATTGTTCTGTTATTGAAAGAACATCTAAAGCACCTGTTCCAAAAGTGGGCATAGCTGCCAGAGATGGGGGGGGGGGGGGGGAGGGGGGAGGGCCAGGAGCTGAGAGGAAAGAGAGAGCAGGTATGCAGGTATCTCAACAATATTTGTTCAAATGTGACTTGAAGCCTGGAGGAAACGTGTGGCGCGTTATCTGCTGTTTTGCCCGAGAGAGAATCGCAGTGGCACCTTTCACACACTTAGTTTACATAGCCCGTTTTCACGCCCCTGCGTCGATCGCGTTCGCCATTGATTTTTTTTTTTTTTTTTTTTTTTTTTTTGAGTCGCTAGGCGATTCCGAGTACATCGCTCCAGTTACAACCGCCCCGTCGTCGCCAGTTTGAAGCCGCGTTTCGCCCGAAGGCGACGATGGAAATTTTGTTCGTCTGATAACCTTTGGTAATGCTAACGAGGGTTCGCTTAGCCTGTTCATTAGCGTCTCTCTTTGACCTCCATTTTGTATGAAATGCAGCCGGCTTGTCAATACCGGTGGGGCAGCAGAATAATAAAACGGTGCTATGAGAACTAGGCTTGTAACTCTGGGGTTGCAGGTTCGATTCCCAGGCGGGTCACAATTATTGTACCCTTGAGCAAGGCACTTAACCGTATAAATGATTTGATAAAATGCGCGTTAGACCGCTAAAGGCAATGTCAAGATAAATCGTTAGCCACATTCGCGCTACAAGCTGTGAACCCCATTTGTGAGGTCCTTCTGGAGTGTGTGACATAAACGCACCGTGAGAACACAGCGATAAGGTTTGCTGTTGAGCTGTCAAACACGCGCACGCGCACACACACACACACATGCATTTACATTTATGCAAACACATGCACGCCCACACACAAACATCGGCGAATGGTTGAAAGGTGTCATTCAAAATAATGACATTTTTTTAATGTCCAGCAACGCACATACACAAATGCGTATGCATTTATGCAAACACAAAAATACAAAAACACATGAACATACACACACAAAGACACACATTTATAAGAGTTAAAGACTCAGTTTGTTGTGTCAAGCACATGTACATACATGCATACATGCACAAAAACATACATACAAACATTGACAGACTTATTGCTGTACGTCATTTGGAAGAATGGAGTTTGGAATGAATAGGTCATTTGGGAAGTTTGGAACAAACAGCAAGGAGCCCGTTGAGAAGAAGCTATTTGAAAAACGTGCACCCCATCGTCGGTTGAGGTTCATAATTTGGGGGGGAAAGGTGACGCAGATGTTCTCAGATGCCATGACCGTCGTCCCACATCGCTTCGTAAGACAGGCGTGACACAAATCTTTCTGATGAGCCGAGCCGAGGCAGAGGCATCGTGGGAATCGTAGTCGCCGGGTGTCTAGACGTCTGGGTCAGACCCGCTTTGTCGAGCTGTTACGCAACGATGCCACCCACGGCATGGCGCACGATGCCACCCACGGCATGGCGCACGATGGCGGCCCGTCTTCAGGGAAGCGGAGGGCAACGGGTGTGTGTGGGCGGGCCCTTCATCATCGTCATCGTCGGCGGCGGCAGCTCAGTAATCGAGGCGGGGGGAATCCCCACTGTGCGCTGTGCCAACGGCCAAAGGAGCGATCGCGGAGCACGCGTTTCACCGCTACCTGGACGTGAGGTGAGGGTACGGAACCTGCGGTGTGTGTGTGTGTGTGTGAGTGTGTGTGTGGTGTGGGTGTGACTGTGTGAGTGTGTGGTGTGTGTGTGACTGTGTGTGTGTGTGAGTGTGTGTGTGGTGTGGTGTGTGTGTGTGTATATGTGTGTGTGTGTGTGTGTGTGAGTGTGAGTGTGTGTGTGAGTGTCTGTGTGAGTGTGTGTGTGTGTGTGTGAGTGTGTGTATGTGTGTGTGTGTGTGAGTGCGTGCGTGTGTGTGTGTGTGAGTGTGTGTGTGTGGTGTGTGTGTGTGAGTGCGTGTGTGTGTGTGTGAGTGTGTGTGTGTATATGTGTGTTTGAGTGTGTGTGTGTGTGAGTGGGCATGTGTGCGGGCGCTGAGTCACCATTAGCCAATCAGGAAACAGCCAGGTAAACTCACAGGGGAATGTGATGCTTACCTGGCTATGCGGTGAGCGATGGGCTCCACAGGTGCCTGACAGGGGCAGTCATCGTACCCGTAGCCCGTGAAATCCCACTGCGGGGATTTCATAGGCCCGTGTTCTGGGGAAGAGCCAGGCCAGGAAGCTCACATTCTCACACCCGGGACAGGAAACTCACCTCTTCAGATTACTCCTCAAAGTTTCTGTTTATAACATTAAAAAAAAAAAAAAACATTGCCCACGCTTCGTCTAGCAGGTGCTTGTATCAAGATGGTGACACTTATGCTCGTAACTTTGTCTATTTCTAGCTCTCGAGGCGTTTGCTGAGGGTGTGAAATCTGCTTTTGTTAGTTGATTTTGCTAAAAGCATCTGCTAAATGGCTGATATTGTCATTTGAGGAGAGACTGAGTGGTGTCTCTCACACACAATACTGGCTCCGCTCTCACCTAACCACATATAAACACACACAAGCTCACTCACAGGCATTCATTCATCGTGGTGTTTTTAAGATGAATTCAGAGACGTTGTCGGGAATTTTGCTGAGCACAATCTTCAAGATCTAATCCAAAAAAAGAATTCTGCTTACAAAATTCAGACGAGCGAGCATGTGATTTTTACCGAATTTCAAAAGAGATGAGTCACCCACTAATGATGGTAAGCAGGTGGGTGATTACTGAAGTAATTATCATTTTGCAAAAATTGCGAAAATTACCTCAGTTTCCTTGGAAAGGGGAAGTATTGACTCACTTGTCGTGCCGCGGTGAATATTTGAGGAAATTTCTGCCCTTTTCACGCTGGCAGAGCAGCATTAACTCAGCGTGACCGAGCTGCCTTGAACTGGAGTAACCGTTTAATCACAAGACACGCCCCCTTCGATGCCTTCCAAAAAAAAAAAAAAAAAAAAATGGAAAAAAAGAAAAAAAACTTTCTTGTCTGACAGGCAGAATGGCGACATGCAAAACCTCAGCTTCTGCTTTCAGGTTCTGGTGTTTTTTTTTTTCGTTTTTTAACAAAGCAAACCGAATGGAAGCCAAACGGAATACTGCAATGGCGGTCGGGTGTATTACCTGTCGTCCTTTTTAAACGCATTTAAGAGACTCAATTAGGACTTCATAGCCAGGGGCGAAGGGGAAACGCCGTCGACTTCGAGATCGGATGTCGTTGTAGCCCACGCTGCCCCCCAGGACAGTGCCAAAACTCTGCTCTGGGACAAAAGTATCTACGATACTCTTAGTTTTTTTTAAAGATGTACTTAACATCTTAATTTTGCCGTATATTATGACGATTAATTTTTTAAACCACCGCAAAGTGTGTTTTGTGTTATGATTAATTAATATGTATTTAGTAAGTGCTTGTTTATGAATTCTGATCGCATCATTCTTGGGGATTGTAATTCTGAATTTTCTTCTGTTCATGGCATGGGGAAACAACACACAATAATTAAGATTATTATTATTATACTACCATATTTGTACCCAGAGCTTGGGCCCTGATAGAAGCACCTGGGTCAGTGGGGATATGACACATTACCTGTGCATTACCTGCAGCAGTTACCAAGGCAATGGTATGTCATAATGGTTAAATGACCTTGGCTTCTATCTCCAGAGGTTGCTGGTTCGACTCCCACGATTGGGCACTTCTGTGGTATTCTTGAGAAAAGTGCTTAAACTGAATTGCACCAATGGCCATGGGTTAGTTTTAATCACAAAGAAAGTATTAAAACCATGTCAAGACTTTGTCATCACCATGGAGCACTGGAAACACGATGCATTTGTGCCGTCGCAAAGATTCCACCAATCACACGACTCCTGCAGACCAGGAAAAGGCCCCCTTTCAATGCAATGCACTGACTCAGCCTGTCTCTAAGGGGCGTGGCTTCTAAAGCTGAAGCTTTAACTCTAGACATTCTCCTCCTGGTGACTCACTGTACACCAGGCAAGCTTCAGGGAGGAAGTCTTAGTAATATTGAAAGACTTAGTCAGTTTCTGTTTACCAAGAAAGACAGGCACATGGATAAGTCCCAATGAACTGGTCTTTACAGTAAAATTAGTCACAGACCCTATGACTAAGTATAACTACCACTCAAGCTACACGTAGACCAGTAAAACAAACTGTGCTGACATTGGCTGGAAAGGATATGTAAAAGTATCAAATATCGGTTCAAGTAACAATTCATGTGTCGTTTGTCCAGTACCGGCGCTGTCTGGGGTATATTTTAAACAGCAGATATGACACGTTAATTCTGTTTGATTCTATACGATATCACACAATTATAAGGTATCATGGTGTGAGTCTGGGGTTCACTACTGCTGGCGAAACATAGAAACGCGGCGATGAATTCAAATCCGTATTTACATGACGAACGGCAGAAGCGCTGTTCTCACAATCCGCAGAGCCGGTTACGCGGTGGAAAAGAATCGGGATTATGCAAATCCGCTGACGTGTGAACGCGGCGCGACTGCCTGAACCATCCGATAACCACGCCCCCCCCCCCCCCCCAACAAATTCACTATTAAATAAAGATTGGGAGGACAAAGGCTTCGTAGCCGAGTCGATTTTAGCTTCATCTCTCTGTCTTTTTCCGTCTCAAGAGCTACATTATTCGGTAATTTATGTTGATCTTTTTCATGAGTGTGTGTGTGTGTCTTCACAGCTGCTGCCAGGCACTAAGAGGAAGTGACATCGGCTGTGTTCTGCTCCAGACACCATAGAGCAAGAGCTCCGCTTCCTCTTGCAGCCTGGAATGGATTTTTGCTGGGGTTTACACAAGTTGTGATATGAACCTCGCTCAAGGTTCAAGCTGGCAACTCTTCCTCGATAATGGAATAATGGATAACATTTAAGCAGTGTGTTTATATGGCACCTCATTGGGGTTTTAAAGCGCTATTCAGTGAGGAACTGGGCTCGTGTCGTGCACCCCTATCGCACAGCACCCACCTTGGTGAAAAACGGCAGCCATTTTGTGCTGGAACCCTCCAGCCTACATTGGTTGAGGTAGAGAGGGAGGGCATTGCTGTGTCAGTCAATCTGGGAGAGGGTCTCGGCCAGATTCTGAAACACATGAACGCAGTGTAGTGTAACAGTTAAGGAAAAAAATAGGCTCATAACTAGCAGGGTATGAGCCTATGGGGTTGCGGGTTCAATTCCCATGAGGGATGCTGCTTTTGCAACACTGAGCCAGGCTCCTGATTGAATGTAAAAGACTGTAAGCATAACAAGTACGCGAGTGCCTTGCTAAACGGCTAAAAAAAAAGGCACAAATTGAGAAAATCTCTTGAAGCACCCAACCGCCCCCCCCCCCAGCGCTGTCAATCCCATTTATGATTCTGCATTTCCCACCATATGAGACAGTAATCAGCCAGAGAACGTGATGCCTTGGTGGCGTCGAATAGCTTTTGTAAGGTTGGGGAGGCTCTCGTACGAGCTCCCCTTACGTCATTCGCTCGCGGTCCCCTTGGCAACGCAGCATCACTTCAGATTTCCCTTTAAATTTTGCGGAGAGGCCCAAAAGAAGTCCTCGGCGAGCGGGTGGGGGGGTTGAAGATCGGGGCGTGAGCGAGGCTTCTTTGTGCACTGAGGAGGTGGGTTTCGCCTTCGTTCCGGCCCGAACTTCACCGAGCGACTCCAGGCCCCAGCTTTCAAATCAAGTTCTTCCACTCTCAGGAACAGAAGCAAAACAACCCCCAGACCCCCCCCAATCCCTTCTTCTACGTTATACCCTGACATTCACCCAATCGGGAACAAGGAAAATAATGACACAACTGCAGAAAGTAAAAAAAATGAGATAATTTTAAGAGTTAACTTGTAGCCTTATCATACAGTCCCAATTCAAAACGGCATTGTTTAAAACGTAGAACCTGCTACGACGGTGTGAGTTGCCTTTCTTCAGTCATCTCGTTTAAGTGGAAACTTTCTTGCTCGAAACACAACCGAAACGTCAGTCCCCATGACCACCAAGATCACTACAAAGCCGCCAAAAAAAAAAAAAAAAATTAAGAAAACATTCTTCAGAAAAGTTAGACTTCTTCTTCCATTTGAAGCAGCATTGTGGTTTAATGACGGGCAGTCTGAAACAATTCCATTGTTTCAGTTCAATTTGGTTTTATTTGTATTTCCCCATTTACAGACACACTCGCAAAAAAAAAGGGCCTGCTGTGATTGTGTGTGCTTTCCTCTGGGGCGTGGTGGGGGACGGGGGGTGTGGTGGGGGGGGGCTGGGGTGGGGGGGGTGGGGGGGTGGGGGGGGTTTAGTGGAAGAGACCGGTCGGTGCGCAAGCCTTCCTGTCATTGGCTGACCTCGCAACGGTGATGTCACCTCTTTGGCAGACCGCTGTGATCTTTGGGCCTGGTCAGCAATTCCGCCGACCGCAGCCAATGGGCTTTCGGTGCACGGGGACGGGAGGGGTGATGTCATCCGGTGAGGAATGCACACAGGCGGGCCAGGGGGGGGGGGCTTGCCTGTCACGCTCTGTTATTGTTTAAAAGGACTGTATCTCTGACACGGCTGACGGCCAGCCCTGCGTGTGTGTGCGCGCGCATGTTTATGTTCGCGAAGACAAAGGTGTGTGTGTGCGTGCGCGCGTGTGTGCATGTGTGTGTGCACCTCTGCTTATGAGACGAGTCAGTAAGTCTGAGTTTGTGCATGCCTCGCTTACATTACATTACATTACAGGCATTTAGCAGACGCTCTTATCCAGAGTGACTTACACAACTTTTACATAGCATTTTACATTGTATCCATTTATACAGCTGGATATATACTGAAGCAATGCAGGTTAAGTACCTTGCTCAAGGGTACAACGGCAGTGTCCTACCCGGGAATCGAACCTGCGACCTTTCGGTTACAAGCCCAGTTCCTTACCCACTGTGCTACACGCCGTCAGGTATATTACGAAGGCATATACCTGTGTTATGCGTCTACAAGCGAGCATGTGTGTATGTCTGTGTGTGTCTGTGTAAGTGCAAGTGTGTGTTTTATCAGTGGAAACACCACAGCGGGGTGGGGGGGGGGGTTTTGGTCACGTTTGGTGTGCGGGGCATGCAAATGAGCTGCTGTGGTTGGGGGTGGGGGTGGGGGCGGGGGGGGTGCGAGGGGCAGGGGAGGTTGTACTCTCATTGGCTGCTGGAGTTTTACCTTTAGTCATATCTGAAAGAGAGTGACATGCCGACAGATTTCGAGAGAAAAAAAAGGGGGGGGGAGATTTTTGGTCACGGTTGGCAGGCGGGGCATGCAAATGAGCTGCTGTGGTAGGGGGTGGGGGTGGGGGCGGGGGGCGCGAGGGGCAGGGGAGGTTGTGGTCTCATTGGCTGTTGGAGTTTTACCTTTAGTCATATCTGAAAGAGAGTGACAGGTCGATAGAGTTGGAGAGAATATAAGGAGGGGTGGGGGGTGGGGGGGGGGGGGGGGGGGGGCAAAGGACAGGTGGAGTGCTGATTTAGGGAAATGCTGCTCGGTGGCGGGGGGAGCGGGTGGGGTTCCCCCGTGGTTCTGAAACACATGCATTGCGTGCTTAGCATGACAGGAAATGAGTATTCTGCCCCAACAGTCCTGTGCTGAGCAATGCAGCTACAACTCAATACAGAAAAACCCAGAATTAAAAACGTTTCAGAGGCCTCAATTTCCCCCTGAAAGTAAGAAAGAAAGAAAGAAAGATATATTGCTTTTTTGAGAGTGTAATATCATTCACGGTAGTTTTTAATGATGGTAAGTAATACTCATTTTGTAACCTGCAAACTCATTGACCTGGATCCAATCACCATTTGACCTTAACTTTGACTTGAAAGTAAGCACGCTCACTTTGTCGAAACGGTTTTTGTGATCGCAGAACTTGCCAAACAGCGTTTGTGAAAAAAAGAGATTTTTTTTAATTGTCTGCCAAACCCAAGAACAGATGTTAATTGAATCCTCGCCATTATTTATATTTTTAAAAAGTCATTTGGTGGGATTTAAGCAGACTGTCCGACTAAACAACTCCCTTTAGGATTTCATGTTTTTTTTTTTCTCCCCCTGAGAATTATGCAAGGCTGCCTTTTGTTCTTTTAATCCGAAGTCTGAGTAGAAAAGAGAAGAGTTAGGAGTTACTAGTAAAAGAGCAGATGTGTGCTGAAGCTATCTGTAGGAGGTCTGGAGTCTGATAAGTCTGGGATTTCACACTTGCAACACACTGGTTTACATAAATAAGGCGCGGGATAGCCAAGGGTTCGAAGAGAACCGATTGCACTATCAAAAAAATAAATAAATAAATGAGTCTTTGGAAATTACGGACTTAATCAGTTGAAGCCACATTACACTTTCTTTCTGTGAAATCCATAATTTAATAAAGTAAAACATAACGATTCATTTTTTTTCTGAGCGTAGACACATTTGAAGAACCTCCAAAAAGCAAGCGTGTTAAGGACAGGGGGAAGGGAGGGAATTTTAGGAGTTCAGAAGGGGGTCTAGCCTGTTGTACTTATTATTTCCATGTCACACAGCTCAATTTTCAGTGTTAAATCGATTCTGACAGAAAGAAATTTTAGACTGAAAGATTACAATTGATCGCACTC
>NC_049201.1:77938478-77955978 GCF_013347855.1 Anguilla anguilla | reverse complement strand
TGAGCAATCCTTAGGAATGATTGCAGGCAGTCCAAAATTTATAGAAAAAAGGGGCAAAAATTTGAATTATTAAAGAATATTTTCTAAAGAGGCAAAAGCATATGGATGGCTAACACTCAAATAATAAAATTCAGCCGGGGTATTCATGAAATTAATGACTGCGCAATATTAATAAGAAGTTTTGTTCTCTTGTATTCTTGCCGTGAACTTGGCAGCTGTCACCTTCAGGGCCGCAATTAAATATTTTCCGGCTCGTACGGAAATGGCACTTTATTTTCAGACTTGTGTGGACTGAGGTGACAGCGCACGACGTTTGGTGCTCGGGGAGGGAAGAAGATGTTTTGGCTTCAGATGGACGAAAAGGAAGTAGACCAGAGCAGCTGAGGAGTTCGCTTTTCTTGTGCATATGTTCATTTGAGGTTGATGTGCTACTGATTTACACATATCTCAAACTGTGAACCCTTGATGTCAAATTTAGAAGTAGCGTGTTTAAGGCTCAGCTGTGTGTGTGTGTGTGTGTGTGTATGTGTGCGTGTCCATGCATGTGTGTGTGTGTCTGCGTGTGTGTGTGTTTGTGTGTGTGTGTGTGTTTGTGAGTGTGTCTGTATGTGTGTGTCTATGTGTGGGTGTGTGGGTGTGTGTGTGCGTATGTGTGAGTGTGAGTGTGTGTGTGTGTGCGTATGTGTGAGTGTGTGTGTCTGTGTGTGTGTGTCCATGTGTGTGTGTGTGTGTGAGTGTGTGTGTCCGTGTGTGTGTCTGTGTGTGAGTGTGTGTGTGTGTCTATATGTGTGTGTCTATGTGTGGGTGTGTGTGTGTGTGAGTATGTGTGTGTGTGTGTGCATGTGCGTGTGTGTGTGTGTGTGTGTGTGTGCGTATGTGTGAGTGTGAGTATGTGTGTGTGTGCGTATGTGTGAGTGTGTGTGTCTGTGTGTGAGTGTGTGTGTGTGTGTGTGTCTGTATGTGTGTGTCTATGTGTGTGTGTGTGTGTGTGTGAGTATGTGTGTGTGTGTGTGTGCGTGTGTGTGTGTGCGTATGTGTGAGTGTGAGTATGTGTGTATGTGTGAGTGTGTGTGTCCGTGTGTGTGTGTGTGTGTGTGTGTGTGTGCGTATGTGTGAGTGTGAGTATGTGTGTGTGTGCGTATGTGTGAGTGTGTGTGTCCGTGTGTGTGTGTGTGTCCGTGTGTGTCCGTGTGAGTATGTGTGTGTGTGCGTATGTGTGAGTGTGTGTGTCCGTGTGTGTGTGTGTGTCCGTGTGTGTGTGTGTGTGTGTGTGTGTGTGTGTGTAAGCGTATGAAACTCGATGCCTGGTGGTGTGACCTCTGTACTGCCATTACAGGAAGAGCGTGCCGGTGATCACGGGGTCACAGCTTCACACCACAGCTTCACACCACAAGCTTCACACCACAAGCCTCGAACGAAAGGGAAGGCAAGGGTCTGTACCCGCTGCAACATATGAACAAGCAAACAAACAAACAAACAAACAAACAAATAAATAAATTATATTCTCTGGTCTTAGAGTGACTCCTGCTGAGCCACTCTTCCTGTGTTCATCACGCCGATCATAGCGTTAAAAAAAAAAGAATGACACAGAATATCCTCTGCGGCGTTCTGCTAATTCGCAGCGTTTGCGGTGAGCTGAGGCCCTTCGGGGTGAACCGTAATTCTCGCTGAGTCTGTGCCACTCGCTCTTCAGACGAAACAGGAAGAACTTCAAGGCCTCCTCTGACCCCAAGTGTGCCCCTGCTCCACGCACCCAGTGCCCTCTTCCTGTCCCTAAAGCCGAGGAAAGCCTGGTTAATGCTTGACTGGGATCAGTGGATGGAAAAGTCCCAGGATGCCTTTCTTCCTCGGTAAGACCTGGGGGGGACCAATCGGCAGGCTCGAATGGGCATGGATGCAAGGACGAGTCACCGCACTCGGTTCTGACGCTCACTTCTGGGCCCAAAAAAAACGAAACGAGGCGTATGGAGCAGAAGGCTTCACAGACCTGCACCGGGACCTCGAAACAGGAACTGCAACCACCACCAAATTCTCCATTTCCTGTGGAACAGAATTGCATTTATGCTTTTAACAACCCATTCAGCTTGTGTTTTCGAGAACAACAGCTGGACGCTTTTGAAGCAAAGCAGGTTGGTTATTTTTGATCAGGCGTGCAGTGCTGCTGCCCCACACAGGAAATGAACTCGCAACTTCCAGTTCCCTTAACCATTACACCGCACCGTCCGCACACAAAGTCACGATGGGCTCGTTCCAATCGTTTATTTTTACCTCCTTGCGTCCTTTCCTCACTCCACCCATCGGAGTACTCGAGGAAAGCGAAGTGAGGAAAGGAAAAAAAAGGATGAAGGAATCAAGGAAAAATGTGTATCAGGCAAGTGGAACATCCACATCCGGTCAACCGTCAGATGGTCAAATGGTAAAAAAGGTGGAGCCACAGGTCGATCATTTATACATCACGCGTTCTGAAAAAAAAAAAAAAAAAATGTTCCGCAAGGGATGTACTTGCGTTTCTTTGCTCAAGCATCCTTCCAGAGACTCCTAGCTCCTCGCTCATAGCTCCTTCAAGGAGAATTTCACGGGCTGAAATGTTCGATCAATTTTTTGTGTCAGACGAGAACCAAGGAGACAAGGCTTCATACAGAAAACTTACGTGGAGATTAGCTTCTGCAATGTTGCCAATAGCTGGGTTTACATGCATAATATATATTTTTTTTAAATTCCAAATAGAATTATTCCAAATAGAGATTCAAAATGGACGGATTGCTTGAGCACCGAGTAAAGCAGTCACATTGAGCATGCATTTACATGCCTCAGATGCAATCAGCTGTCAGCCGAAATGTTTTTGTGAAGGAAAAAAAAAATCACCCGAATTTAATGGCAAATGTTGATAGCTCAAATCTTCCTTTTTACTTATGCTCCAATGAGCCAGCTTAAGCGTGAATATGAAACCAGGAAGTTCAGTTGCCTTTCATTATGCAGTGGGTAATACTTTACAAAAAGGTCACATTGGAATTAACTAATGTAGTTATTAGCTACTAAGTACAGTACATAAATTTTATGCTTAATTAATGTATTTGTATATCATGAATTCATGCTAACAACCACATTAGTGAATGTCAGTCCATGTGACCTTATTGTAAAGCGTTACCCTGAAGTGTGCTTGTCGTGAGCTCCTTCACCAGTGTTATTTTTACATTTCATCCATCATCCGTGTTTGATGAGGTTATCTCTATGACGTGTCACGATGAGGTATCATTGCTCTGGCAGAGCAAAAAGATCTTTAGAGCAAATGACTACTTTAAAATTCTGTTTTGAAATGATGAACGTACATCATGTTCACCGCATCAGGACAGATCAAAAAATAAATTCTCCATGCAGATAGAATTGTTCTGAGGGGAAAACAAAAACTTTTCTGCTTCCTGTACCACAATATATTTCACCCTCTCTTTCTCCCACTACCTTCTGTTATTTATTTTTGTAAATCGTTTTTTTTTTTTTAAATACATTTTCTCAAGGTTATTTAACACAAATCCCCAAATGATTTACAGTAGCTCTTTTGAATCAGAAGCTGAAGTAAGCCACCTGATATATGGGAAAGTGTATGGTATTAAGGAACTGCAGCAGTTTAAAGTAAAAAAAATTTTTTTAAATAGCGTAAAAAAATACAAAACTTGTAAAGAAAAATTAACAATGAAATGTAACAAAAATGTAAATGTCAGTGTAAACCCATTTTGCATGCACCCCACCTTCACAGCATTACTTTGCATGTCCGCTCTTCATTGGCATTGATGCAAAGATTGATATCATCCCTTTTCAGATGTCTCCAAATTTTTTTACACCCAATCACAACTGCGAGCTCGCTTCAAGTCCCATCCCTGCTGCAACCTCCCCCAATTCAAGAGTGCACACACCGGCACGTGCATTCTCCAAGACACCTATCATCTATCGTCAGCTGCCAGTGCTGTCAATCTACAGGCCACCAGCTGTGGAATCATGGGAATTGTAGTTCATAACACTACCATCACTGTTTTGGACTGCTGTGTAGTGGCTGCAAAAGAGTGACACTGGCATTCAAGACCAAGAGTCACTGTTAAGCAATGGGATGCTGACTAGAATTTTCACTGTCTGGGAAATGAAGTAACACATTTGAATTTAACCAGTAAGACTCCTGGCCACACCTGTCATGGACACTGTCTGTATTTGAATGGGACTGTGGGACCAACAACTGCAAGAAGGACAAGGGCCTCAACTGGCTCTGCTTCCAAAAGAAATCTGCATCTGACCAATCAGCAGATTTTATGCAAATTAGGCTGATGATGACCTAGCAGAATGCGTCGGTCAGAGTCTTTTCATCACCATCAGCCGAAGGCAACACTCGCAAAAAATAGCACGAAAATCGAATCAGCCAAGACAGCACTTCCTGTTCGCTCTTGGGGGACCGAAAGGAGTCGCTGTCAGAACATAAAATTTGCCATTGGGGAGTTTCACTCTTTTAACATTTCCTGTAAGCATTGAAACTCTGAGACGTACTGTAAGTTGAGGAAAAGTTTGAATGAGAAACCCTCTCTGGCTGCACCATTGCTCATTGATTCTGCCTGTTGCTGTCTTTGAGTGTGTTCTCTCCTAAGAACTAGTGGGAGGCAGACTGGACTACTGCTGGGGGACTGGAGAGAGAGAGAGAGAGGTGGGGGGAGGGGGGAGGGAGAGAAAGAGATAGAGAGAGAGAGATTGAGAGAGAGAGAGAGAGAGAGAGAGAGAGAGAGAGAGAGAGAAAGCTTTATTGTTTCTCTATTCAAGTTGTGTGTGCGCGTGTGTGTGTGGGTGTGTGGTGGTAAGTTTACACACTGCATGTTCAATTTCTGCCAATGAAGTTTATTCAATGTCATAATTTTCATAATTCATTCTGTACTCAAATTACACAAATGTCAATTGCAAGTTTTTTTATTTGTCAGACTAAAAAAGTCTTGTGTCAACTAGTAAGTTTGAATCTGAATTAATGTCATTAACGACCGTATTTATTTATTTATTTTTGGTTGTGACAACTTGTATACAATTGTACATAAAGTATATACATAATGTAACTGATGGAGAGAGTGTGGGGGGGGGGGGGAAATGAGAGAAAAGCAAGAGAAACAGAGAAAGAGAAAGACGGAGACATGACTAACGTATTATGTTATAATCTACGTACAGGGCCCCCCAAAAGCATGAGTACGATCAAACTGAGTGAATTTTGTCAGCAGCTGCAGAGAAGGCCAGTAATGGAATTTTCAAAGAAGACACCAAACAGTTGGTGATGTCAGCTATTGCTAGGCAACCATATTTTAGACTTTATTGCTTTGATTTACCTTCAGGTTCATCTGTTAACGTACTTTCACAAAGCCGAACGTGGAGAGATTCAACACAAAAACAGATGTTTCTGTGAAAGTGGTAAAACATGTATGCATGTACTGTAAATACCATTAAATGAAAGCTGACTGTCTGTTTTTTTTTTTGTGTGTGTGTGTTTTTTTTGTTTGGTGTCATATTCATCTCTTCCATAGAAAATATACTGTACTTCACCAACCAAAACAAACAACAAAAAGCTCATTAGCAATGCAGACAGGCATCCAACTCTATCGATTAAGAATAATCTGTTCTTTAATGGGACCAAGAGCAATTCATCACACTGATAATTGTGCTGAGGATCAGCAGCTGTCCTGAATTAATTCCAGAAGCTGATGCTTATGGAAATAAGTTTCATAAACAACTTTACCCTAATCTGATTATGAGCACAAACAAGCTTCCAGCAGCACATATTTTCTTTTGAAAAGACTTCAGCATCAAGCAAAATTCAGTGATGTGGGAAACACATTAATTAGCCGAAGGCTCCAATTCGACAGAGACCAGCAAACATGGTGCCCTTAATGCCCTGGGCTGGGAAACTGGCCTGTTATACGTTTTCCAAAACCACAGTGGTCCATGAAGTCCATCGATTAAAAATAATGACTTTTTTCATTTTTGTTTTCTCGCAACTACATGGGATCTATTGTCTATCGTTACTGTGAATTATGGGAAAAAAAGAGAACGAAAAGGAAAGAAAAGAAAAGAGAGGAAAAACTTCAAATTGTAAAAGCAGAGGGTTAGCACACCCAGGCTGATTACATAACCCATCTTTTATCATGCAGACATTCATACAAAGCTTTTTTCATTAAATGGAAATCTCTCCCTCTCTAATCTCTCCCTCCTCCTCCCTCTTTCTCTGTCTCTCTCGTCCTCTCTGTCTCTCCCTCTTTCTGGCGCTTACTGTTTCTCTCCCTCCCTCCCTCCCTCCCTCTCTCTTTCTTTCTCTCACGATTCTACATTTTTTGTCTTTCAAAAGTACTTGTGTCTCTTCACATTGGAACAGTGTCGAGGAGAGGGGAGGAGGGGGCAAGAGGAGGGAGGAGGGGGTGGGACCGGGGGGGCTCTGAATCTGTCTTCCAGAAGAGGAGAGACAGTAAGAGAAGAGAGAGAGCTAGAGGGAAGAGGTTAGTGAAAGAGGGAACCCTGAGAGAGAAGGAGGGAAGGATATCTGCGAGGGACCGTGCACAGATCCCTTAATAAATAAAGTCAATAAAAACGTAATAAATGCACTGTTTGCTGCAGAATTGGACACAATTTGAGGAATATATGAGGAAAAACCATGTACAAAATGAAATTTCCATTTAAAATGACATTTTAAAAAAAACTTAAAACTTATTTTTTTTTTTTTTGTTATTGCAAAACCAGCCACCGTCCTGATCTCCCTATCAGACTGGTTAGTCCTCTCTCCCTGGGGAAATAATGTACAAATAAATCTTCTAACAGCATGGATCACTACTATTATTATTATTATTCTGTCTTTTGGCTCTAATTCTGTTTGTTCGTTCTCTGAAGATCTCTCTAACCTTTCCCGGAATGTGATGTTTGCCGTCATTCCACAACTTCCCAGGCCGTGTCCAGGCTTCCATGTCTCACGGATATAGAATTTTGAACCGTAACAATAAAGACGGTAAACGATAACAAACCGACGCGACGCACACCGTCGCCATGGATACCGGAAAGCCAGGGAATACGGAGGGTGAAATTCCTAGCCGGCGTTGATATTGCCCTTGGATGGTTCTGCTGAGAGAGAGGGTTTTTTTTTTCTCATACGGTGTACAAGCTCATCCAGTCCAAACGTTTTTTGTTTTGTTTTTTGGTGGTTTTTTATTATCAATTAAGTGACAAAAATGGCAAATAGAGACAATATCTGAACGATGCGGTAATCGGGCAAGGCAGAGATCACTAATGACGTTGGACACATATTTGTTGGCTTCGGATGAGTCTTTTGTGAGCAAAAGAATACAATGTGAGCGCTTAATCTCAGAGACCCAGCGGAGTACAAAAACTGCAGAACAAGAGCTGTTATTTTAACCCCCACCACACCTCCTCCTGCCCCACGACCAACATCAGCTGTTATTTTAAACCAAGGGGCCACTGACTGGACAAAAACAGCATGGGTTAGAGGCAATGGCAGAACCACGTCTCAATTAAGGAAATGGCAGGAAATGGGGGGTCAGGGTTCAATGGGGGGTGGGGGCGGGGGGATGAGCCACCTGAGCGGGCGGCACTAGGAAGTCCGGAAACTTCCGTCTGTTGAAAGAGATCAGAACTTCCTGGTGATGAGATACAGAACCCTCCTCCGCTTCCAAAACCCCAGAGCTTGGCCAACACCGTCTTTTTACTGACCATCACAAAACGGGGACGGCATGGTTCAGTTCCCGCTCATTATGAGTCTGACAGCGAACACGAGAGCAGAACCTGTCCAGTCGAGAAGTCGTTCATTAAATTCAGTAATTTAGGAGCTCTTAGGCGTGATGAAACCCTTCCAGGCTTTTTCAGCTCTGTTAAAAAGTATCTAACTGTAATTAAACCATAATTCACATTGTAAGGGCAAACTATAATAATCTATACCTATAAAACTATAATCGGACAACGTTGTAAAAACGGAAAAGGGAAATATATAATTTATGTCTAATGGCAGTTCAATCAATCTCTTAGTTTCTGATTTCAAGCCAAGAACCAAAGAACCAAAAATACAAAATAAAAATTAAGCTATGCAGGAACAGTATTCCATGCATGACTGTTCATGACATCACTGCTTGACTGTTCATAACATCACTGCTTGACTGTTTATGACATCACTGCGTGAGTGATTGTGACATCACTGCTTGACTGTTCATAACATCACTGCTTGACTGTTTATGACATCACTGCGTGACTGATTATGACATCACTGCTTGACTGTTTATGACATCACTGCGTGACTGATTATGACATCACTGCGTGAGCGATTATGACATCACTGCCGAACTGTGTATTGCATCACTGAATGGCTGTTAATGACATCAACACGTGACCGTTTAATGCTTCAGTACCTGCTGCACTACATTGTAGTTTGACACTGCACTACATAATCTTCCTAATTGCTCTATTGCATGTCATTAGATTAATATTGTTGCTGTTTATTACCATCAGGTTTTGCTGTTTCAGCCGGGAACAGATGAGGACCTCGAGGATGGGTCTTATGTGGCGTGTTAAGCATATGGATTTCATTGTGTTGTTTTATTTGTGTTTTGGGGGTCAGGGGCCAACGAGGAGCTAGCAGAATGTTGTAGAAAGTTAATTTATTTGATCTAATTCATTAAATTTAACTGCCCAATATAAGTCATTTATTGGCTATGGAGTACGCACAAGCACCGTGTTCCCCAGGCTGCTAATGAAAAAGCAACACAAAAAATAAAAATAATTAAAAGCCTGCAGACACTGCAGCCCTGCATGAGCAGGGTTTGAGATCCATGTAGGAGAAAAGAACAGGAGAGGAGGTCAGGATAGAGGAGAGGAGAGGAGGGTTGGGGGAGGGGAGAGGAGAGGAGAAGTGAGGAGAGGAGGGGAGAGGAGAGGAGGACAGGATAGAGCAGAGGTGGGGAGGAGAGAAGAAGAGGACAGGATAGAGGAGGGGAGGGAAAGGGAGAGGAGAAGAGGACAGGATAGAGGAGAGGAGGGAAGGGGAGAAGAGAGGAGGAGAGCACAGCAGTGGGCTGGTCAGTTTGTCATGGGTGACGTGGAAAAATGTGAGGAGGAATCATAGCTGCTTCACTCCTCTCTCTCCTTGCCCTTAGGGAACTCACTACACCATAATGTTACTCCTCATTCCCCAGTGGAGAAAGGAAAGGAAAGGTGCTTCACGGCAACAAAATAAAAAACTAAAAAAACTAAAGTGAAAAATGGTTAAAGAAAGACGTCAGACGATGAAGTGTTTTTTTTTTTTTTGTGAGAGCAGGAGTAATTGGCTGTTGCCTTTGGTGTGTCACGGGTCAGCTGGTTTTTGTTTCCACCTTAATATCACCGTCCATTTCAGCCCCAAGGCACCAGGAGTAATCAGCCGCTTTCATTGATCAGTTAAGTGCCGAGCAGCAGGCTCTTAAACCAGAGGACCCTGCAGCTCTCCAGGAGGAAGCCTGAACGCCACCAGCCCGTGGTTCTTGTCGTCAACTTCTAACTTTTTTTTTTTTTTTTTTAGATTATTGACTGCTGAGTATTCCAGCTTTCTCATATGTGGGTCAGAGTGCAGAGGCAGACTAAGAGGATGAAGGAGGAGAAGATGTATCCTGGGTAGGCTTAGAGCCAGACTGCAGAGAGGAAGGCTGATGTTTTTGTTTCTGGGGGGGGGGGGGGGGGGGGACCGGAGGGGGGTCAGCACAGGACAGGATGTCAGGAAGGGCTTGCAACTGCAATTGGTTTACAAATGATACATCTTAACATCTGAGCCATGTAATGACTTGGTGGTAATGTTGGTGATGGTGGTTGGGGGCGGGGGGGGGGGGGGGGGGGGGGGGGAGGCAGTAAAGCATTACTGAACAGTAAAAGGGATTTAAACAGGAGGTGTCCTGGCGTGTCTCGTGTTGGAATCGTGCATTGTGTTGAAAACCTCTGCTTGAAATTCTGCTTAACTCTTGTGATTAGAATGTTCTTAACTGAATGTAACTGATGTAACAATCACTGGCAGTAATTGAAAGCAAATGGAGTTCTAGAACACTAGGGTCAGAATTTTGAAAAAAATATTCAGAGAAACCTACTCTCCAAAGGCACAATGTAGACAGTCGGTCTTCCTTAACAAAACAAAACCTTCTTTCTTCCATGGACTTGGGCACGGAAAGACGGTGTGGTTTCTGTTTTTGTTTTTGTTTTACGCACTGTTTCATCACGCTCTCTGCCCTCGCCTGTTTATCGAGCTCTCCTTTAATCTTTACGACTGATTGCATTGTGGGCTTCTTGCCTGAGGAACGCACAGGGCCCCCCCGTCTGCTTAGCGAGGGCTAATCTTAATTGGAAACGCGCGCATTGGCGTCGGAGATAGCGGGGCGGAGGTCCGTGAGGAACCGGGGTTTGCACACGTCCTGTCGTCCTATCAGAACTGTCCGCAAACTCGGGTCACATGACAATAAGCCCACACGGAGTGGGGAGGCAGGCGGTGCTTTGGAGGGGGGGGGGGGGGTGTATAGAGGGGGCGTACTCTCTTCTCTTCCTCAATTTTCCCTTCTTTTTCTCTCTTCGATGCCTAAAATAAACAAGGAAGAAGGAAGAGGTTTTAAAAAAAAAAAACAGAGTTTTCTTTTCAGGGTGGGGCAGTGAGTGGTGGGTGGGTGACTGAAATCTCTCTTATATTTTGTGGGGGGGGACGGGGGGACGGCAGAGGGCATTATGTCATCAGAGGTCAGTGCAAGCTGTGGGTATGACATCATGGTTCAGGGATGTGAGGTGGGATTAGACTGTGAATGCAGGGAACAGACAGCAACACAAACAGAGATTATGACCCCCCCCCCCCAGGCTGGGGTTTACAGAAGGGCCATAGTCGTGGGTGGGGAGGTGGGGCGGGGGGGGTGGGGGTGCAATGGCACACAGGATGTCTGATGGGGCATTAGGGGCAGTAACAGAGACAGAGGCAGGAAGTGTGTGTGTGTGTGTGTGTGTGTGTGTGTGCATTCATGCGTGTGTGTCTATCTGTCTGTCTTTCTGGTCTATCTGAGTGTGTGTATATCTCAAATGTTTGTATATTTTGTATATCATTATGATTTAATACCGTAAAGTTGCCAAGTGTTTCCCATAAGTCCTTAAGACTTATTTACATTAGATCCCCCCACCACCCCCGGCCCCACACTTATACCTTCCAGTCAGTCTCCACAGCCTCACCTGGCTCTTCCCACAAACTATGACTATAAATAAACTATGTGCAATGATGCACAAGCAAGCCTGCTGTCGCTACCTCATATTTTACATTCACATTTCATGCATTTAGCTGCCACTCTTATCCAGAGCAACGTAGGCAGCTTAACTGACATCCTTTCATATGCAATCTTTTAATGCCCAAATGGATGGGCATTAATTGCAGTAATTCAGGTTGCGTACCTTGCTCAAGGTTACAGCAGCAGTGTCTTCTTTTCTACGTACGTCTACGCACCATACACTGAATTTAGATATAATTGTCTGTGTTACTCTACAACTTTATGACATTTTTTTTATGTGCGCTTCCATACCGATGACATCACTGTTGGTGTTTTTTTTTTATTTTTTTTTTTAAACAGTGTTTTAGTCATGTGACCTTACATATACCACGCTCTTCCTCCTTCTCTTCATACCTGACGAAGTATCACACAGTGTCTTTATTCACTTCAGTTATTGTTTCTCTTGTGCACCAGTGACAAGCCCACTTTTCACGTGTGCATTTAGTTGTTGAGTGCCTGGCATGGGAATCAAAAAGCTTAGATCTTAGAAGCTTAGATCAAAATCTTAGATTTAGCACAGCCCAGCTCCCCGACTGTTTTGACACACCCCCAATCACCACGGGTCAGTGTCTGGTTTTGGTAATGGGTAACTGTGCCAGCTAAGATTGCAGAGAAGAGGCCACAGTTTCAGGTGTTTAAACAAGGGCCTGCAGGTTCAAATCTCAGGTGCCTCAGGTTAGTTTTTTAATTAAATGAAATAATGTTTCTACAAACAGAAACGGGAGCTTACTGAAGGAGTTTTTATAATGACAACAATGGCATTTCTTTGAAATGGTACAGAATAAACCATACCTTTGGAACCAGCTGGAGAGCTAAACAGCACTTTTGATTTAAACGGTCCAAAAATGTGCCTGTTAGTCCAAAAGAAGGCATAAACTGAATTTCAGAATTTAACACATTAGCAGAATATTCTAAAATCAGGGCAACAGCTTGTGCTTCTGACAGAGCAGTTGTTCTGAATTTTATGACTGTTCTGAAGTCTTTATATAAGTCTTTGGGTTTAGCTCGTAGCAGCAGCTGCTACAGTAGTATATTATCATGCTGTGAAACTCAGCAAATCATCAGTCTGAAGATCATCAAACATTTTGTCTGGGAAATGGATTAAAAAAAAGTGAATAGCATCTTTACTTTCATCCAAATATCCAGTTAACCGCACCTTTAAAAATGTATGACACGTTTATGCTTTCAAATGATTCACATTTCCTTGCTCTGGTTTTTCACTTAGGAAAAAAAAATAAAATAAAAAATAAAAAAAACTGCAAAGCTTGCATTATGACCAGAATACAGGGAATACCATCCCTGATTAATAATGCTGTTTCAGACAGGGACCGGGATTGGGTGGGAGAGGGTTGGGGGGCTGCCAGCTCCAGTCCAGGAAGCAGAGACCAGAGCATGAGGAGGCACAGCCAACAGAGAACGTGTGTAAGCAGGAACATGCACACAGACACACACACATGAGCACGGACACATACCCACACGTACGCATGCACGCACGCACACACACACACAAACATGCACATACACACACACACATGCATGTATGCACATACACACACACAGGTTTATTTTTATAAATTTATCACTGCTCATGACACCAGGAGCATATAACGAAATTGACACAGTGGTTCACATCCAGGTTCATAAAGTAAAAGTCTTCCACAGCATTTCGTTCCAATCACCACCTGGACACTTAGCAAAGTTCTTCTGCCAGGAGGCAGAACAAATTAGTGACATCAGCTAGCTGGAACAAACCCATGGCAGGGCTCTTCATTTTACGACCCCTGGACTTTCCACCTCTACAAGGCGGGCGGTGTAAAAATGATGACCTCATTCAGTGAGGACAAGGGCTGTGTCAATAAAGCATTAAGCCACAGCACCACATGCTACGGTGCATCTCAGTCTGTGTGCTGTCGGAGAGGAAATGCGAAGAACAGCGAGGATCAGTAAGCATGAGGATCACTTTGCCAATCTGGCGACCCCCCCGCCCCCCAGGTCTTGATTCAATCTTAATTTATCCTCAGTTTTCTATCAGATATATCAATTTAAGTTTTTTTATTAGATTATTTTGGATATGATACGACGGATGGATAAGCGAACTCACAATCGTGGCCTGGACAGGAAGTGAACTTCAAGAAAAGCGTGGGACGAACAACGGAAGTTTTTGGCAGCGTGGGCGAACGCGCAGCGTACCACAGGGGGGGGGCGGATGAAAATGCGTCCCGTAGCCGTGAGCTAAATGCGGAACGCCTATTCTACTGTCCAAATAAGGGACGATTCCGATTTGCGCGATGGCTGGCAACCGTAAATAAAGCTAGCAACAGTAACTGGAAAGGTGATTCATCGTTTCCATCAATTGTGAAATTGTACATTGAAAAAGGGAGGGGATGTAACGACACTTCAACAGCAAAAGAATAATGTTGCTGTTTAAACTGCTTTAGAATGCTGGATTTTTGTAGCGCGTTGATTTTAGAACTGTTAAAAGGCCTGAGGTGTCCCTTTACTGAGAAATAATGCCCACCCTTTGGACCAATCAGAATCGAGTATTCACCCAAGCCGTTGTATAAATGATACTATGATATTTGTTCCTTACGGAAGATGGGGATAAAAGTAGAGTAAGTTTGCATTGGGTTGCTAGTTGGATTATTGCTACATTTGAACATAATAACATAACATAACTTGAACATAAGAAAGTAGAGATAAGTAGCCAACTAGTGTAAAATAACATGACGCCATGGGTTGGTTTTCTTCCTGTCCTCCCCAATTTTTTGAGGATTTTCAGCCACCACTGGTACAGACAGAGGAACGGGAGAGAGGTTAGGGACACTCCACGGCACAGAAATCGGTGTTTACTGTCATAATTAGTACAGTACAGAGCCAGTCCCATAAATTGGTATTATCACTGCGTCAGCCCCAAAAGAAAGTTTAATATGTAATATTTCACTAACTGCTTGGCTTAAAGTAAAAAAAGCATGTCTCTCTCTCTCTCTGACACACGCACACACACACACACACACACACACCATGAACACAACCGCACACATACGTTTGCCTGCACACACACGCACACATACACACACACTTAATTTTTTTTTTTTTGCAGTTCAGAAAGGAAGAGAGTAAATAGACTGAGCTGATAAAAAGGTGAGAGATTAGTAAGCAAACGGTACATCTATTTATGCGCCCCATCTGATACACTCTTACCACAAAGAGAGATCCTGTGTCATTCAAAAATAGTGACGGAGATCTGACGCTTCCAGTCCAGCCCTGATCTGTGCAACAAAAATTAACAAAATAACAGGAACTCCCTCTGGCCTCACCACAATCCAAATGAAACATGTTTTTAGTTAAGCTCTTTCACAGCATGCATCAATCGGGGAAAGAAAATAATAATAAACAGGTGTCAACTGATGACTTGATGATCCTTTTAAAATTATATCAGCAGAGCAAACAAATTTATTATGTCAGCACTCACACTGCTCCATGTAATTTTTTCATTTCAACAATTAGAATAAAACCAAATTTTCATGACAATTATTAACAATTTGCTACTTGTTCATTATACGCGAGTCTTAATAAACACATTATACTACATTTACTAACCATTTATTACAGCCAAAAAGGGCCTTTGGAATAGCTGCTCATCCAGGAAAGTAATGTTAAAGTAACAATTGTGGTGTGCTCAGGAAGTCATACACTGATACTGTGACAACATATCTCTTTGTCTATCTATCTATCTATCTATCTATCTGTCTGTCTGTCTGTTTCTGTCTGCCTTCCTGCCTGTCTGTCTGTTTGTCTGTCCATCTGTCCGTCCGCCTGTCTGTCTGTTTGTCCGTCCACCTGTCTGTTTGTCTGCCTGCCTGTCTGTCTGTCCCCGCTCCCCTGAGAAAAATGGGTAGGCGTACAGACACCCCACAGACCTGTTGTGCATTAGAGGAGCGCAGCCTCTACTGTGGCTCAGCAAATCACTCTGGGCTCACAAACCTGACGTCTCTGCTTTACCTGAGAGAAAAGCAGAGAACTGGTCTCACTGTTGTATACACACTCACACACACACATTCACACACACACTCACACACACACACACACACACACTCACACAGATTAGGGGGCTGCCAGCTTCAGTCTACGAAGCAGAGGTGAAAAGCAGTGTGTGTGTGTGTGTGTGTGTATGTGTGTGTGTGTGTGTGTGTGTGAGAGTGTGTGTATGTGTGTGTGTGTGTGTGTAAGAGTGTGTGTGTGTGTGTGTGCGTGTGTGTGTGTGTGTGTGTGTGTGAGAGAGAGAGTGTATGTGTGTATGTGCGTATGTGTGTGTGTGTGTGTGTGTGAGAGTGTGTGTATGTGTGTGTGTGTGTGTGTGTGTGTGTGAGAGTGTGTGTATGTGTGTGTGTGTCTGAGAGAGGTGCAGAGGCAGAGGCTGGCAGTACCGTGAAGGACGTCTCCCACGAGGGCACACGGCTCGGAGAGAAACCGGGGGTCAAAGTTCACTCTCTCCACTTCCTGGCATCTGGGAGCACAATTTCCTCCTGAACTGATCGCCACTGTGTGTGACCTGGAGAGGAGTGTTCATTTGTATCGCCTTTACACACACACACACACACACACACACAAACTCAGACACACACAAGTAGGGGGGGGGGGGCTGCCAGTTCCAGTCCAAGAAGCAGAGACCAGAGAATTAGGAGGGCACTACGAGGAGGCAGAGTTTGTCCGCCACCTTGCCTGTGGTGGACTGGGCTGATTTATCTAAGCGGCCTCCGTTTACTGTTCTCCTGCCCTCCAAAGCAGGCCAGTTGTGCTGGGCTCTGGGCTGAGTGCCTGGCTTTGGTGGGGAGGGGGGGGGGGGCGGGGGGGGGGGATGGGAGTGGTGAGAGGGGTCTGTTTCTGGTCCCAGAGGTCTACTTAAGGACCCATCAGGTTTCCACAGAACCCAAAACACCCCCCACCCTCCCACCCCACCACTCCGCCAGAAAGCTAGAACGATTTCCCTCATTCCATTATCCACAAAATGAAATGCCACTTACCGACTCCGCAGAGAAGTCAAAAGTGGCTTCTGGTTAAGAGCATCGGAAATCTGCATCAACAGCAGCAACAAACAGGCAAAAACACAGTCAAATGTACGTTTGTTTAACTCTTTGAAGAGCAGTTTAAAAAAAAAAAAAAATTCTAAATCAGTGTTCTAGAACGCCATTGCGTTCAATCACCAGTAGGTCTAGTGATTGTGACATCAGCATTAGGACGTACAGTTCTCACAACATTCTAATCACATATTTGTGATCTCACGTCTTGAAGGGTTAATACACCTTTCCAGGACTGGACTGGTCTGCACCCTGGCTCAGAGGCACAGGTAAGGAATTTCACCGTCCGTCTCCGACGCGGCTGAAATCGATTCCCCGGTGACCCAGAGAGGGACGGTACCGTTCTCCTCGACGGTAGTCAGGGTCAGTGAGACCGTAGCGTAGGCCTGTTCGTGTCACACCGCTGATTTTACCCTCGGGGGAAAAAAAAACATAAACTATCCTCTCTACTAGCCTGCCAGTCAGACGTTTCCTTCTGAGGAAGCAAAATTCCTTTGGTGTTGACAGCACAGTCCCGCCTGAGTTTTATAGATCGTCCTCTGAGTCTGTTTCAACTTTTGCAGTCATCTGCTGGTTTTCTAATCCAACTAAAATAAAATAAAAATGTAAAAAAAAAAAAAAAAAAAACTAATTGCAGAAAGTGGTGAACATCTGCTAAAACAATTACAGGGATGTCTGAACATGAATTTTAGAGAAACCACATCAAGCACAAGCCCGCTGCTATCTCAACTGGCCAAACCCACCTGCTATACCCAGAATTCAAAGTGCTATCTTGTGTTTAAAAATGTAGCCTATGTAACCCCTGCTAAAACCTACCAGAGCTGAACCCAAGTTCATATATACGGCCACTGAAGTTGAATGGGTTAATCTTCACCTTCTTTTTAATTAAACCATTTTTTTTGCTGAATTAGCACAAGTTCTAAATTGATCTCTTTCATAAATAATCAAATTTTTCATATTTTCCCCTTCCTGTAACGTTATGGAATCGAGCTACTGCAATCAGAGCACCGTTTGGAGATATTACATTACATTACATTACAGGCATTTGGCAGACGCTCTTATCCAGAGTGACGTACAACAAAGTGTATAACCATAACC
>NC_049201.1:77900978-77933478 GCF_013347855.1 Anguilla anguilla | reverse complement strand
TGCCTCCCCTTCATTTTCTTTTCAAACTGGCATTCTTAAATGTTTTTTTAGGAAGAGTAAGATGAAGAGTTAATTATCTGTCCTCCTCCTCTTCCTCGTCTGTCTGATACTGACAGACAAGTACTGCAGTCTGCCCTTTAGGGCTGTCTGGAATATTCTCCCCTCTCTTCCTTTATCCTCCTCCTCCTCCTCCTCCTGTGTGTGTGTGTGTGTGTGTGTGCGTGCGTGTGCATGTGCATGTTTGTGTGTGTGGGTGTGTGAGTGTGTGCGTGTTTGTGTGTGTGAGTGTGTGCATGTATGTGTGTGTGTGCGCGTGTGTGTGCGCGTGTGCGTGCGTGCGTGCGTGTGTGTGTGTTGGGGGGACTTGTGTAAGTTCAGACCTCACATTTTCCGAAGATGACTATCGCTTTGAAATCAGAGAGCAGAAAATGAAGTGGCCAGGAAAAACCTGGGAACATCTGGCTCGTGTTTTCTGTTGAAACGCCACCGCAGTTCACCAGTCCATATGAAAGATGATTATGCTCATTCGGGGGGGGAGGCAGTTAATCAGCATGATAAAAACATCCCTCGTGTTCCGGCTCTCGAAAGCTCGTGTGCTCAACAGGCAATTACAAACGCTGTCAAATGTCCTCCAGAAAGTGTCCGGCCAGGGTGTCATTTTTCAGTCACAGCAGGAGATCACTAAAAAGCTTCATTCAGAAGTGTACATCATATACACGGGCTGCAACGTTTCAGTCAGAATACTACTTTATGTGCTGTATGTTCACGGTATAATGCTCAGTTAGTTATATACAGGTTGATTCGCCAAGCTATAAATGTGTGTATGATTGCACTGTGTATCTGATCAGCATGTGATGCGCCTCAAAGTGTTGGGCATTATGCAGAAGTAGGCTATAATATTGGTGTTGGGCTTGTACATTAAATGGACTGCATTTATATAGCGCTCTTATACGAAGCGCTTTACAATTGATGCCTCACATTCACCAGAGCAATTAGGGGTTAGGTGTCTTGCTCAGGGACACTTCGACACGCCCAGGGTGGGGGGGGATCGAACCAGCAACCCTCCGACTGCCAGACAACCGCTCTTACCTCCTGAGCTATGTTGCCCCCGTGCATTTCCAGACCTATGTTTCCATTTTAATTTTAAATGGTAAGTGTATATGGTACACGGTGTTTTTACAGCTAGACCAGGATGTTTTCGTTGTAACTGCAGACTGTGCAAAGCGAGCTCTAGATGCTTAATTTTCAGGCGGACGCTGAACGTCATCTGACCGGGGTTCTAACTCTCCGTCAGAGAGCCGCCCGTTAAATCTGACCTGGCCCGTAACGTCGTGGAGACAGTACACCGCGGCTGACCCCGCTGGGGGGGGGGGGGGGGGGGGGGGGGGCGCCCGGTGAGATCGCGCCGGGTTTCGCGTTTCCACCCCTCCAGGGGTAATTAAATACTCAGACGGTTTAACGAGGAGCCGTTAAATGTCAGAGTTAAAAAGCTTCGTTAATATTCGCGTCGAAACCCCGGGGAAAGCTTTTTACGGCCGGGCCCGGCGACGCGATCGCCTCTCGCGTTCGAGCCGGCGCTCTCAGGCACGCGCGATTTCTGCTCTCTCCTTCATTTGAACTCAGAAGGACGGTAAATCATATCGTAAAATAAAAAAATAAAAAAATTAAAATTTTGCCGAACTTATGTTTCTGTCGTCTGCAGCAGTTGCCAAAATCTGGAACCGATTTAAATTTTGCGGGGCGTCATGACACAATCATCAACCCTAAGTAATGGACACAACAACTCTTGTCATAAACATTCCTATGGATCACCCATTACGTTACATTACAGGCATTTAGCAGATGCTCTTATTCAGAGCGACTTACACAACTTTTACATTGCATCCATTTATACAACTGAAGCAGTGCAGGCTAAGTACCTTGCTCAAGGGTACAGCGGCAGTGTCCTACCTGTGACCTTTAGGTTACAAGACCAGATCCTCACTCATTATACTACACTATCCGCCCCATATGCACTGAGTGCACTTTAACCTCACGTTCACAAACTCATTGTTTTATTTCAAATCCAATGCGTTGGAGTACAGATCCAAAGCGTTCTTTTGCATTTAGCTGTACATGAAGCAGCTTGAGGCTATTAGATAAGCACTGGTAAGCACAATGGTCATGACATATCATATAGTGTCACATGCAAAAAGTAGCTGCATCACTCTTTAATGTGTCCAGAATCACTCCTTCAACTTTTACCTAAATGTGGAAAAAAAAACCTCACATATTTTAAACAAGAAGCTGGGCTCTGGTCCTATTTTCAACTTTGTGTGTGTGTGTGCGTGTGCACATGCGCGTGAGCGCGCATGTGTGTGTGTGTGTGTGTACCAAATAGCCACCGCATTATTCACAAACAAATGAAACAGTTGCAAAAACCATTTGTGACCGCTCTTATAAAAGGAGAGAGAGAGAAACAGCGAGAGAGAGAGAGAGAGAGAGAGAGACATGAAAAAAGCAATTTCATCTTGGCCGGCCGCACATCATTCTCTGCGGCAGTAAACACAGTTATTATGTTTTGTGGTTTTTTCTATTTTCTGCGGTAAAGTGGATGTAGGATGAGCCTTTTCTCTCTCTCTCTCTCTCTCTCTCTCTCTCTCTGTCTTTCTCTCTCGCTCTCCCTCTCTGTCTTTCTCGCTCGCTCTCTCTCTCTCTCTCTCTCTCTCCCTCTCTTCACTCTCTCTCTCTGGCCTCAGATTTAGGTCACGTCAGGAAAACACTTCCATCTCTGAGGGGAGATTAAGGTTCAGTTTCAGCCCTACTCCCCCCGTGTAATTGAAATGAAACAAATGGATTTGCTGGACCAGGTTCTGTACGGAATGGCAGGGGCCGGGGGGGTCACACAGACCAATGCTACACAGACCAGGGGCCACACAGACTAGGGGCCACACAGACCAGGGGCCACACAGACTAGGAGCCACACAGACCTGGGGCCACACAGACTAGGAGCCACACAGACCAGGGGCCACACAGAATAGGGGCCACACAGACTAGGAGCCACACAGACCGGGGACACACAGACTAGGAGCCACACAGACCAGGGGCCACACAGACTAGGAGCCACACAGACCAGGGGACACACAGACCAGGAGCCACACAGACCAGGGGCCACACAGACCGGTGGGCCACACAATCTAGGGGTCACACCGATTAGGAGGTAAAATGCAAACCAGGAGCCACACAGACCAGGGGGCCCCTCTCTATCTATTTTCCTCTCTCTCTCTCTTTCTCTCTTTCAGTTCAATCCAATTCAATTCAATTTGCTTTATTGGCATGACAAAAACACACCATGTTGTATTGCCAAAGCACACAGTATAGAAGAAAACATCCATTTAACACTCAACAACCATAGACCATAAAGAATGAGCATTAACCACACATGAAAACAGGAACTTTACTTTGAATGGAATTTTCTATCTCCCACTTTCCATTCCTTCCATCTCTTTCTCTTTCTGGCTTTCACTCGCCTCCTTTCTTCTTTGTGTTTCTCTCTCCATCTCTGTCACACACACACACACACACACACACACCTCATTTCAGTGTCTAGCCAGTCGAGGATTTTTGCTACGATACTGAGGCCTCAGACGTGAGTTTTTGATACAAAGCATGAAGTTCCCTCACAGCGTAAAGCCCGGCTCCTGTGATGATTTCCTCTGCACGCACCACAACGACCATGACCGCCATCGCAGAGCAGCGGTGAACGCTGTGGGAGTTTTTCATTCTTCACTTTCGCTCCAACACTGAGCTCGCATCACCGTGAAGATCAGACCCTGTGTTTCAAAGCCAGCTAGTCCCCCAGGCCTGACTAATCAACGCAGACAATGCCCTGTCTGACTCTGCCTGACCTGTTCTGCAGTCTGCCCTTTAGAGATGTCTGGAATATTCTTCCCTCCCATCTCTTTCCATCCTCCTCTTCCTCTTCCTGTGTGTATGTGTGTGTGTGTGTGTGAGTGTGTGTGAGTGTGTGTCTGTGTGTGTATGAGTGTTTGTGTGTGTGTATATGTGTGTGTGTGTGTATGTGTGTGTGTGTGTGTATGCGTGTGTGTGTGTATGTGTGTGTGTGTGTGTGTGTGTGTATGTGTGTGTGTGTGTGTATGTATGTGTGTGTGTGTCTGTGTGTGTATGAGTGTGTGGGTGTGTGTTGGTGTGTGTGTGTGTGTGTGTCTGAGTGTGTGTGTGTGTGTGTCTGAGTGTGTGTGTGTGTGTGTGTGTGTCTGAGTGTGTGTGTGTGTGTGTGTGTCTGCCATGCGCTAATACATGTCTACTGAAGCTTACTGTGATCATATGCAAATGAGATCCAGTCGTCAAGGCCCCCAGGCCCGATTCATCAAAAACAGATACATCACAGAGACATCATGGTCTGTTGGCCAGACTAATCAGCACAGACACTCCCAAAGTACACAGTCCACTGTTAGTAAACACCCACTGAAGTGCACTCTGATCATATGCAAACGAGATGCAATCATTACAGCCCTCAGGCCTAGGTAATGAGCACACACACGCGCACACATGAGCACACACACACACACACACGCACAAATGCACCCAGCCTTCCGGCAGCACATGCCCACTGAGACTCACTCAGATCGTATGCAAATGAGGAACCAATCGTCATGGTTCCCAGGCAAGACTGACATCAAATTCCGGAACTCCACGGGCAGTGAGACCCGGCCAATGGCAAGGCTGCGAACAGAAGAGCGAGAGAATGGGCGAGCGAATAAGTTCACGCCCTTTAAACCCCCCCCCCCACCCGCCATTCATCAGATGTGCTCTTATTTCTTTTCAAAATTTTATTTCTTTTTTTCGGCAAGACTGCTTTTAATTTCACCCTGAATACTTAATGTCCCAAGACAACAACAGCAGACATGTACAAAAAAAAAGAAGAAAAGAAAATCTGAACAGAAATAATTAAACAAAAACATTTCCTTTTTTTATACATTAATGCAGAGACAACGGGAGGAGGGGTGGCTGGTGAATTTTATTGAGGGGAAATTGATTCCTATCAAAGCGTTCAGCCGAGCTTGTTTATTTTTGGTGCGACGGAGGATAAGAGATGAAAGAGTAAAAAAAACACAGAAGACAAGGGGGAGGGGGAGGTGCAGGAGAAGGAGGAGAGACATTTAAAAAAGAGAGGAGAAGGAGAAGAGCGTCACGCTCGGCGAAGGGGGGAGAGAGAGAGAGAGAACGAGAGAGAGATAGAGACGGAGCGCGAGACTTGTGAGGCATGGCTGACCTAGATTCTCCTCCTCCGCTCCGATCCACGGGCTCATGAATGTTTGATTGTGTCTCTGACAATAGCTGTATTTATACACAACAGCTTTTTTAAATTACCCAGCGACTGCGGAAAAAACACAGAATTATTATCCGGTTGGGGAGCAAGACATCTTGTTTACACCAAAAAAAAAAAACAAGAAAAACAATGGAAAAAGTGGATAAATTAATATGAGAACTCCTCCCCGTCCCCCCCGCCCCCCCCTTCCCCCGTCTCCCTCTCGCACCTCCCCTCACCTCGCTGCACCTCCCCCCAAGATGAGCCTCGGCAGACAATCGAAACGTGTCAAGATTTAATGAGCTGCTCTCTCACATCTGTTTCTCAGTGACAGAATTCCAGCCTTGACATGCTGATGCTAACATGTTGAGTGCATGCATGGACAGTATAGCATCCGCCATGCACCATGCACCATGCAGCATGCAGCATGCAGGGCTGTTTGTGTGACAACCCTTATAGAAATGGAGTATCTTGCAATGTGTCGTGATTTTATTACTTTTTGTTATCAAAATAATGAGACTTGCAGTATATTTCACAGCTTAGCAGTGTATTACATGTGTGTATGTGTGTGTGTGTGTGTGTGTGTGCATGCGTGTATTTAGTTATATTTGTGGAAGTAGCCATACATTCTGGATTTGTCAATATTCCCGTCTATTGTTACGTTGCAATGTCCTGGTCATATATTTTATTTCAATATATTTTCAGTGCATTACATCCATAAGAGAAAACAAATGTGGACTTATTCATTTGATTTTTGATTTCTTCTTCTTTTTTTATTTTTATTTTGTAAACGTGCGATTAGCGGGGCGTCGCGTTAGCGCTCAGCGGGGTACGAGCGGGAGGACCGGAGCTGTTTGCTGTAATAATGGCGGCACCACACAGCGGATATCACAGAGACCGTCCAAAAAAAGCGTCCGCTCGTCCGGTCGGCCGGCCTCCGTGAGAGAGAGAGAGGCGTGGTCCTGGAGAAGAGATGCGCAAGAGAGCCCACCCCCCTGCCCGTCCACCCCTCCCCCAAATACGATTCCTCCGAGCTTGCTGTCTCTCGCTGCTCCAGGGGGACTGAAAAAGGGGGAGGGGTTTAGCGTGTTAAAATGGCGGCGCAGTCTCTTCACGGTGGCGGGAAGCGTATGAGCGCGCTCATGAATAATTAAACGGTACGTGCGCCCTGCTTCGCTCTCGCTCTCGGTTGTCATGCCGATGTAACTTCGACAATCGGCACGGTGATGCAGATGTGGGCGAAATGGGGGGGGGGGGGGGGGTGGGAGGGAGAGGAGGGGGATGGCTGGGGGTTTTAATGGTGGAGGGGTGTAGGCATTTGGTCAGTGCACCTCCCCCATCATCCCTCTCAAACACTGAACAACCCCCTCCACCAAATCTCATAACCCCCACCAACACCCCCTCTGTGCCCCTTCCTCTCACGACCCCCCCCCCCCCCCACCGCACCCGAACCCCAGATGATGGCGCAGCAGATTACTGTGCATCAGCCGTTGTCATGGTCACAGAATAAGGGGGGAAAAAAACCTTTGCTGGGGTTGCCACGGCAACTATTGAGAGGAGCCAAGACCAGTTCCATGGTCGGCGGTGGCGGTGGCGAAGGTGGGGGGGAGCAGCGGCAGAACTGAGAATGAAATGGCGGACAGATTAAATAGCGAGATTGTGAGATGGGGTGCGCGCACACACACACACACACACATACACACACACATGCACACACCCACACACACACACGCACGCACACGCACACACACACGTGTTCATACCCACAGCTGTTAGTTCCGTACCTATAACCAGACAGAACTGGATGGCGGACGGTAATCTCTAAAAAAAGACCCAGTTTTTATTTTATTTATTTTTTATTTTTTGGCTGGGGTGTGACAGCTGGTTCTAAGCGGAACAGCCCACACGACCGTAACGGGCCCTGATATTAAATCACTCGGCTCAGCTCGTTCAGCGCAAAACTGACCGTGTTTTTTTTCTTTCGCAAAAAAAAAAAAGAGTCATGAAGTTCTGGGGAGGCAGCCGGTGGAGCGAGTGTTTCGTCTTAAAACTTCAAGCCACAAACATCGCAGAGGATTTACATTAGAAGGGGAGGGGGAATGTTACTGAAACGTAGACGAGAGAGGAGGGAGAGGGTTGATCAAACCATCCATTATCTATACCAGCATATCCTGGACAGGGTCCATCCATTATCTATACCTGCATATCCTGGACAGGGTCCATCCATTATCTATACCAGCATATCCTGGGCAAGGTCCATCCATTATCTATACCTGCTTATCATGGGCAGGGTCCATCCATTATCTATACCCGCTTATCCTGGACAGGGTCCATCCATTATCTATACCTGCTTATCCTGGGCAGGGTCCATCCATTATCTATACCCGCTTATCCTGGGCTGGGTCCATCCATTATCTATACCTGCTTATCCTGGACAGGGTCCATCCATTATCTATACCTGCTTATCCTGGGCAGGGTCCATCCATTATCTATACCCGCTTATCCTGGACAGGGTCCATCCATTATCTATACCTGCATATCCTGGACAGGGTCCATCCATTTTCTATACCCGCTTATCCTGGACAGAGTCCATCCATTATCTATACCAGCATATCCTGGGCAAGGTCCATCCATTATCTATACCTGCTTATCATGGGCAGGGTCCATCCATTATCTATACCTGCTTATCTTGGGCAAGGTCCATCCATTATCTTTACCCGCTTACCCTGGGCAGGGACGCAGGGGGTACTGGAGTCTATCCCAGCATGCATTGGACAAGAGGCAGGAATACACCCTGGACGGGCTGCCAATCTATCACAGGGAAAGTAGGGAGAGGGGAGATAAGGAACTGAGAAAGACAGAGGAATGAGACAGGACACACAGGAGAGAGGTGGCTAAAAAGATGAAGAGATTAACTACAGAGAACAGAGAGAGAGAGCAAGAGAGAGGGAGGGATTTAATTTTTACATTCTTTTACTTATTTTGAGCAAGATGGTTTTGTATGAAAGTTTTCTACTACGAACCCATGGCAGTTAAAGTTAAAAAGAAAAAACCATACAATTAAAGACAGATATAACGATAGATGGTCAGATAGAGAGAGACTGACTGAGCGTGAGAGATGGAGAGATCGAGACAGACAGACAGAATGATAGACGGAGATGAAGAAAGAGAAACATAACACAAGAACGCATAATAATGAGGAAAACAGGCCAATGAGTCTGTGCATACTCACCATGAACAGAGAAAGAGAGAGAGAGACAGACAGAAAGACGAAGTGGTAGATGGAAAGAGAGAGAGAGAGAGACCGAAAGAGAAACAGAGTTATAAAAATAGACAGAGAGAGTGAGATGACAGAAAGACAGAATGATGGACAGAGAGATAAACAGAGTGAGACGACAGAAAGACAGAATGATGGACAGAGAGATAAACAGAGTGAGACGACAGAAAGACAGAATGATGGACGGAGAGATACAGAGAGATGATAGAAAGACAGAATGATGGACAGAGGGGTACAGCGATGGAGAGCTGGAGAGCTGGCCTGTGGCTGCTCGCTGCCACAGCCCAGAGCTCGACCCCCTCTGGACCCCCCAAAACCGACCCCCTAGCCCCCACTCACACTGGACCGACAGACAAAACCTCTGCCACCCCCCATCCCGCTGTTGCCATGGTAACCAGCTGTTGGGTTACTGATGGGGGATTGGTCGCTGCCGTGGTGACCGTGGTTTCCAATCAAACTTGTTACAGGGGCCTGGGGAGAGAGAGGGGTGGGGGGCGGGGGGGGGGGGGGGGGTAGGGGAGCAGGGGGCAAGAGAGAGAGGAGAATGGAAGTGAGAGAGAGTGAGTGAGATAGACTGAAGGAAAAAAGAGTGAGAGGGCAGCAGAGATGAGAGAGAGAGAGAGAGAGAAAGATAGAGAGAGGGGGAAAGGACACGTGACAAAATGAGCACAGAGAAAAAGAGGAAGAAAAGCACAGGGGGAAACAGAAAGAGATAAGGAGACAGGGAGAAAAGAGAGAGAGAAGGAAAGAGAGCTAGAGAAGGGGAGACGGGAAGGACACGGAGGAGAGCGCCGGGCGGGCTGAGCGAGGAGACAGACCCGCGCTCTTCAGGGGAATTCGGCGGGTGCTGGGGGCGGGGCCCTGCATCAGCGCACAGTCTGAGCCCCCCGCCCCCTCCCCCCCCCGCCCGCCACCGTCTGCAGGGACAACGGCGGGTCAGGAGAGGACCAGAGAGAAGAGACAGGAGAGAGAGGAGCAGAGAGGAGCAGAGAGGAGAGAGATGAGAGAGAGGAGCAGACAGGAACAGAGAGGAACAGAGATGAGAGAGAGGAGCAGACAGGAACAGAGAGGAACAGAGAGGAGAGACAGGAGCAGAAAGGAGAGAGAGAAGCAGAGAGGAGAGAGAGGAGCAGACAGGAGAGAGAGGAGCAGAGAGGAGAGAGAGGAGCAGACAGGAGAGACAGGAGAGAGAGGAGCAGAGAGGAGAGAGAGGAGCAGACAGGAGAGACAGGAGAGAGAGGAGCAGAGAGGAGAGAGAGGAGCAGACAGGAGAAGAGAGGAGAGAGAGGAGCAGACAGGAGAAGAGAGGAGAGAGAGGAGCAGACAGGAGAGAGAGGAGCAGACAGGAGAGAGAGGAGCAGAGAGGAGAGAGAGGAGCAGACAGGAGAGAGGAGCAGACAGGAGAGACAGGAGCAGAGAGGAGAGAGAGGAGCAGACAGGAGAGAGGAGCAGACAGGAGAGACAGGAGCAGAGAGGAGAGAGAGGAGCAGACAGGAGAGAGGAGCAGACAGGAGAGACAGGAGCAGAGAGGAGCAGAGAGGAGCAGACAGGAGAGAGAGGAGCAGACAGGAGAGAGGAGCAGAGAGGAACAGACAGGAGAGAGAGGAGCAGACAGGAGAGAGAGGAGCAGAGAGGAGCGATGTGTCACTGCTGCCGTTACAGCCTCAGCGCTGCAGAACCAGCTACCAAAACACAGCACCTCCTCACCTCCTCACCTCCTCACCTTCCAGGAAAACACAGCACCTCCTCACCTGCTCACCTTCCAGGGGCTTCCGCTTAAAACACTACAGGGGAAAAGAAACTGCAGACAAGTAGTTAAATGGAAAGCGTTAATGCTATTGTTAAGCATGCACGCACACACACACACACACACACACACACAGATACTCACACGCACGTATGTACTGTGCGCACATACATATAGACATGTACACACACACACACACACACACACCCACTACCCTGTTTGGGTCTACGATGATAGCAGTATAGCTGCATTGTGGGCGGGGCTTGTGCCAGTGACGACGATCCTGACAGTCTGCTCTGTAGCCAGCATAGCATTGCCACGGCGACGCTCTCTGGCCGAACTGTTGGGGGGGGGGGGGGCTTGGTATGCAAATTACACACAAAAAAAAAAAACAGAAACAAAACAGTAGCCTTGACTAATGGTGGGGGCAGAAGGAGGGGGGATTTGCCCCCACCCCCACCCCTCCCCCAGGCAGTGACATGGGCACAACACAACTGGCACTCCAAAAGCCCTTCAGACAGACGGAGGACAAAACACCACCGCTCTGGAAACTGGCTTTTCAACCGTCCTCATTTTCCTCATAAAACAAAACCAAAACAAACACCTGCTGCTGTCACTCACTGTCGAGCCGGGGGGTAACCAAGGGGGGGGGGGGGGGGGGGGGGGGGGGGGGGGGGGGGGGGAGGGGGGGGGGGGAGGGGCAGGGGGGTCAGAATTGGGATTAACCACAAACAGATCCAGCGAAAACCAGCTTGGGCTGAACGTGGCCCCTTTGGAGGCTGAAGCCAGCCGCTGCCGTGGTGATGCAAAGCTGACAGGCGCGTAGGCGGGGCCCAGAGTCAGCTGAATAAAGGGGGTACACCACGCCCCCCAGACTCTCAGGGCCCCCGGGGGGGGGGGGGGGCACGGCGGGGTTACTGGGGGTCGCAGGTGGCGCCCGAATGTTTTACCCAAAATGCAGTGCAAACAGGATCAGTCGGCTGGATGAACAATGAACATCACACCAGCACAGATGAGCACCTGCTCAGAAGCTAATACTAATGCTATTCCTGCTACTACAACTAATACTAGTGCTACTACTCCAGCCACTATTAATGCCAGTACTACTATAAATAAAGATAATGCTACTGCTACTACCACAGCCATTATTAATGCTAATACTAATATAAATAAAGCTAATGCTACTGCTACTGCTACAACTAATGCTAACGCTACTGCTGCTACTACAGCCAATATTAATGTGATTACTACTACAATAAAGCTAATGCTACTACTAAAACTAATACTAATGCTACTGCTACTACTACAACCAATATTAATGCCATTACTACTACAACGAAAACTAATGCTAATACTACCACTACTACTAATGCTACTACTATGCTACCTAAGGTAAGGTAATGCTACCTTACTGAACCCGTGTTTAGCAGTTGTCTACGATCATGAAATGCACTTTTTTGTACGTCGCTTTGGATAAAAGCGGCTGCCAAATTAATGCAATGTACTGTAATGTACTATAGCTAATACTAATGTCACAATTACTACTATAAGTAATACAAATAGTACTGCAACCAGTAATAATGCTTCTACTGCTACAACGAATACTATTTATAGGCTACTGCAACTACAACTATGATTAATGATACTACCACTAACTGTCCATGTTGGAGCATGAGTCCAAACAGAAGTACAGTCTTAAGGAGCATGGATAAAACACCTGGATGCTCTGTTCAAGTGTGCATCGATGCTTGTGCCTACTGGAAAAAAATCCCATCATTTCTTTCCAGCAAAAACAGCCAAAGAACAAAAATTTCCATCGTAACTATTACTTCTGCCTCTACAGTACAATGCTCACAAGTGACCCAAATTTATCCCTCTCAGGATAATTTAAAGTGCAATGTGAATGTCATCAGTTTTCCCGATATTTACGGCAATGGTAAAAGGTTATGGGTCAGATGTTGTAATCTTAGTCAATCTTAACAGGTATTTTAGGCATATATTTCAGCTAATATATTTTCAATATTATTAAAAAAGATTGTTTCATTTCAAGATTTGCCAATGGGGTAAGTCAATTTCACTTGTCAAGCAAAAAGCAATGCAATCCAAGCAAATATTTTCAACTTTAGAGAAAGAAAGAAAATTTTAAGTCTAAGACAAAAACTCAATTTTTTTTATTACTTGCTCCCATACTTCCATGTTCCAGAGTTTGAGACTGAGTGCTGCTGTGGCTCACACTGAGCATGCTCAGAAACAGGGCCATTTGAGGATTCTACAGAGCAAGAGCATGACCTTGGATGCAAGCAGCACTTCAGCATAACTCTGACTTGGAATTCCATGAAAATTGAGTCACCTCTTTTTATCTCCATGTAAAAAATAAAATAAAACGAAAAGAAGAATTTCAATGCAATTGCAGGTCATGTTATGTTATTGAATTATATGTTTGTGTGTGTGTGTGTGAGTGCATGCACGTGTGTCGGTACAGTATATTTAAATTACGAGTAAGTAAGTAGCATGGAACTTGTTTGACACGGTTAAAGACAGATGTAAATTGAATCAGCGCAGGTTAATGACCCCAGGAACCAGCCAAGGCAGTGAAGCAGAGGACATTAACGCTCTAGAAGCCATTGGAGGACATTATGGCTCTAGAAGCCATTGGAGGACATTATGGCTCTAGAAGCCATTGGAGGACATTGTGGCTCTAGAAGGCATTGGAGGACATTACGGCTCTAGAAGCCATTGGAGGACATTATGGCTCTAGAAGCCATTGGAGGACATTGTGGCTCTAGAAGGCATTGGAGGACATTATGGCTCTAGAAGCCATTGGAGGACATTATGGCTCTAGAAGCCATTGGAGGACATTACGGCTCTAGAAGCCATTGGAGGACATTATGGCTCTAGAAGTCATTAGGCCAGTTTGAGGATGAAGTCCTCGGCTTCTCCTGGTCGTACTGGTCGTTGGTTTGCAGGCAGACAACTTCACAGAACAATAATATCACAGTTCAGCACTCCATATAATTGATGCGGCTTTGCTTGCTTGCTTGTACTGCATCAATGCCCCCCAAAAACAAAAAAACAAAAAAAAAACAATTAGGTACCATACCCCCCACATTTACCCGGCCACCTCCACATGAAAGCCTAAGAGATGGTTCACCAACACTGTCACACAATCACTCTGAAAAACATACTGTCTCCATCACAAACTCACGCATTCACACACACGCACACACTCACACACACACAGGCACACACTCACACACACAGACAGGCACGCATTCACACACACCCACACACTCACACACAGGCACACACACAGGGAATGTGAGCTGAATAGAGGACGCTCTGGGTAGTGAGCAGGCCCAGACTGCCCCGTCTCTGCCACCCGGACACTGACAAACAAGACCAATGTAGGGAGGGTAGGGGTGGCGGGGGGGGGGGGGGGGGGGGGGGACAATGAGGGGGGAGGGGGGGGCAGATAAATCACCAGGCCCTAATCACTTTGTGTTTCGGGCCAGCGCTACCGCGGGATCTGGTCCCAGCCGGTTCGGGGCGGCCCGGAGAGGCTCCAGGCAGTTCCCCTCGTCGTTTTGGCAGGGGAGCATTGCCCCGAGCGGCCTCGCCTCGTGCTACGCGGCTGTAGATTTTAGGAGACCCTTTTTGTCCAGAAACAATGGGGGGGGTGGGGGGGGGTGGGGGTGGGGGGGGGGACAATGAGGGGGGCAGCGTACCAGGACGGGGTGAGTGCCAGGGTGCCAGGAGAAAGCAGGAGAACATTCGACTGCATCTTTACTTCCATTCAGCCGACAATCAGAGCGACTTACCAACGCAAACACTGGCGCAAACACTGGTGCAAAGAACAGGGATCGAAGCACAGACACAGAGGGAGAGAGTACGGGCCTGAGAGAGACAGCAAGTACAAGAAATGCAGACACAACTGACAACTTATAAACTTCCCTATTGAACATTAAACTAAGTTACACACACACACATAAATCGACTCGAATAAGCATTGAACTACAATTTACAAGCATTAAACTACAAGGGCAAAGATAAATACCTTTTACTGCACTTTCTTTTCTGCCTATTTTTGGCCAGTATATTTATGTTTTTGTTGCTGCTGTATCTGTTGTATGAGATGTCAGGTTATTGTGTGCATTATGTCCAGTCTGTCTGTTCGTGTTGATTGACATTATGCCCAGCAACAAATTTCCCGGCAACAAATTGCCCAGCAACAAATTGCCCTAACATTATGGGATAAATGAAGTTCATTGAATTGACCTGAACTGAGCTGAACTGAACCGAACCACGGGCTCTGAATACAGAAAGACAATCGAATGTCAGGGCCGACGCTTGCTGCTAGAAAGGGGCGGGGTTAAGGAGCCGAGGTGCAGTCAAAAGAGGCGGGTCTTCAGTCGGCAATCAGAAAATGGCCGACGTCTCTGCTGGTCAGATTGCCGTAGGAAGCTCATTTCACCACCGAGGGGCCAGAACAGACAACGGATGCGACCAGAAGGTTTGGCCTCACGGGGGGTGGGGGGGGTGGGGGGGGTGGGGGGGGTGGGGGTGGGGGGGGGGTGGTGGATCCAGGTGCCGTAAGGTGGTGGAACGGAAGTCTTTTTGATGTGTACAGAATGATATTTCGAAGGCATGAATATATATAGATGCAAGTCCCCGTCCAAACCACGGGGGCGGAAACTTCCTGTCGCTTCAAATCACCACCTGCCATCGGTTTTTATTGGGAAAGTAACTCAAGGTTCCTTTAGAAATAGAGGTTTCCTTATTATTGTTCAGAGGATGTTGTATTGTTTCTTGCGCCAACATTTTTCTCGGGAATGACTACACACATCACACATGTATAATTTATCAGCAGCCAGCAAAGCTAAGAGAGAACTATGGGCTCTGCACACACACAGATTCACTGAGCATGAAGAGACGAAACAATGCTGTTCTTTTCTGGTTCAGCACCTGGAGTAGGTGCTGTTATAGAGCAGGATGTGCGGCCAGGATGCCCCGTAGGATCATACTCCTGTAAGGCCGGATGCCCTGTAGGATCGGACCCCTGTAAGGCCGGATGCCCTGTAGGATCAGACCCCTGTAAGGCCGGATGCCCTGTAGGATCAGACCCATGTAAGCCTGGATGCCCTGTAGGATCATACCCCTGTAAGGCTGGATGCCCTGTAGGATCAGACCCCTATAAGGCTGGATGCCCTGTAGGATCGGACCCCTGTAAGGCCGGATGCCCTGCAGGATCGGACCCCTGAAAGGCCGGATGCCCTGTAGGATCAGACCCCTGAAAGGCTAGATGCCCTGTAGGATCAGACCACTGAAAGGCCAGATGCCCTGTAGGATCAGACCCATGTAAGCCTGGATGCCCTGTAGGATCAGACCCCTGTAAGGCTGGATGCCCTGTAGGATCAGACCCCTGTAAGCCTGGATGCCCTGTAGGATCAGACCCCTGTAAGGCTGGATGCCCTGTAGGATCAGACCCCTGTAAGGCTGGATGCCCTGTAGGATTGGACCCCTGTAAGGCCGGATGCCCTGTAGGATCAGACCCCTGTAAGCCTGGATGCCCTGTAGGATCAGACCCCTGTAAGGCTGGATGCCCTGTAGGATCAGACCCCTGTAAGGCTGGATGCCCTGTAGGATCGGACCCCTGTAAGGCCAGATGCCCTGTAGGATCAGACTCCTGTAAGGCCAGATGCCCTGTAGGATCGGACCCCTGTAAGGCCGGATGCCCTGTAGGATCAGACCCCTGTAAGGCCAGATGCCCTGTAGGATCAGACGCCTGTAAGGCCAGATGCCCTGTAGGATCGGACCCCTGTAAAGTCATGATACAGATAGGGGCTCAAGGCTGTGAGGTGCTCACAGATGTGGATTCCAACTCAAACAACACAGAGCCTCTCGGGTCAGTTTTCACTTGCAGCTAATGGGGGGGGGGGGGAGGTGTAGTAGGGGGAGTGTGCCCTCCTCCAGGTTGACTGACTCACCCCCCCCCCCCCCCCCCCCCATCCTTGACTGTTAGAAGTTTGGAAGAGATATGACTGTGTTTTAGAGTCCCCCACACCACACCACCCATCTCTCTCTCTCTCTCTCTCTCTCTCTGTCTCTCTCTGTCTCTCTCTGGATCAGTGGCTGCAGACAGCCCCGAAGGCACACAGACAGGCAAGGGGTAAAACGCTACACCCCTGTCTCTGATTTTAAAAAACAAGAAATCAGAGAGGAGAGAGGCGGCTCTGCTATAAAACAACACACCGCTGTGGGCACAGGGGCTGCCAGCTCCAGTCCAGGAGCACAGATCAGAGCACAAGGGACACAGCCGTGGGGAGTCTGAAGATGCAGCGAAGTCTAGAGAGGAAAAATACAGAGCAAACTTTAAACCATTCACTCCACCAAAAGTTGACTGACACAGAGACACACACACACACACACACACAGAAGCACATAAACAAACACACATGGATATGTGGATAGAAGGGTGCTGAGACATACAGTCACACGTAAAAACAATCAGTCCCTCCCACTCAGAAGACACACAAACGCAATGGCACATGCACAGACACACGCCTACACACACGCATCTACACACAAACAAGCGCACACACATGCATACACACGCCCACACACACACACACACACCCACACACCTACATACACACACACGCCTATACACACGCGCGCACACACACACACACACACACACACACACCCTACCCTATATTTTTCTATTTCCATCCATATCACCTGGCTCAGTATGAGTCATATATCTCATATCTCATTACAAACTCCAGCTGTGGATTGAGCAGAAACCCAGAGCAGAACTGTGGGAGTCATATTCAGAGTCTCATTCAGTTCCATCCTTATGGACTACGGCAGGTTTGGAAAGCACCACCGTCAAGGTCATGACCTCAATTTCCTGTTGTGGAGAGCAGCAGCAACAGAAGGTGATTATATTGCATTTAAAAAGTTTTTTTTTTTTTTTTTTTTAAATATATAATTTATTTTCTCATTGAGACATCCGTTACTTCATCCGTGGACAATTACGACATGGACAATTATCCTTTTCGTGGCAGTACTACAACCTGGTTCCGTTCTCTCTCTCTCTCTCTCTCTCACTCTCTCTCTTTCTCTCTCTCTCTCGCTCTCTCTCATATTAAGATTCTCCTGTCGTACGTTTGAAACACACCCGAATAGTGCTGAATGCCCCAAACCATTTATCATGGGAGTACTAGCCGTACTACCACTGCTATGTCTGACACTATACCACCCTCAAACCAATCTCCTCCTATATCCTCAGTCACCCTCCAACCCCTGGGTGATGCACGGCAGCCATTTTGCGCTAGAACGCTCACCGCACATTAGCTAAGATGGAGGGGGCGAGAATGTTTTTTTAGCCAATCAAATCAGGGGATGATTAGGTGGCAAGTTTGAGAGAGCCAGTTTGGGAATTTAGCCAGGACACTGAGGAACCCCCCTACACACGGGGAGAACATTGCAAACTCCACACGTAAAGGCCCAGGCCGGGACCTGCTTGCTGCGAGGCGACAGTGCTACCACACACCGCACCACCATGCCATACGCCGCACCACTGTGCCACCTACCCCACCACCGTGCCACCCACCACATTACCATGCTACACACCGCACCACCATGCTACACACCGCACCACCATACCACACACCGCACCACCATGCCACACACCGCACCACTGTGCCACCCACCACACCACCATGCTACACACCGCACCACCATGCTACACACCGCACCACCATACCACACACCGCACCACCATACCACACACCGCACCACCATGCCACACACCGCACCACTGTGCCACCCACCCCACCACCGTGCCACCCACCCCACCGCCGTGCCGCTCCTTAACCTCTACGTGTTCTCTCTTATGTGATGCTCTGAACTAGAGAGCCTGCTAAAATGCTTAAATTGTAAATGCAGATTTGACTGAGGTAAACTGCGCTCGTGTCCTTGCTCCAGACCGCTTCAACCGCTGCTAAGCCGAAAAAAAAAATGGCGGTCCTATCTTCCACAGACTGGTGGGGAGGAAACAGTTTAATCAGAGCCAATCAAAACAGGGCCCTCGGAGGTACGCAGCGGGATAAATTACGCCGGCGAGTTCTCAGCTCACAGCTCGCAAACGCGTCAGCGCTTCACGCGGCTACGAAGGCGTCGCTCGCGGAAGTTTTCTAACGAAGGGCGAGAGTGTCATCACGGCGTTTTCCTTTACCCTGTTACGCAACGCCAGAGGATTCGCAACGAGTAGCACATTTAAAAAAAAAAAAAAAATCTGACAGATCTCACATCACCTCTCACCTTAAGGACGCCGTTTTACTCTCGATCTCTGTTGCTAGGAGAAGCATTATCTGCCTATTGAAGTCATAGCGAGGTTACATCAATCAATCAATCAATCAAGCAATCAATTAGTCGATCAATATTTTTATTCTACAGTGACATTTTCAAATGGGGTTGTCACACAGTGCGTCACAGTGAAAGTGTTCCAGCGGGAATTACGTTCACATTTAGGCACCCAGCAGACTCCCCGAGCAACGGACCACAGCTCACGTTTATTTCTGTGCAGAAAACCCATTTAAACAGTCACTGAAGCAAACCAGGGACCCGCTGACTAACCGACAACTAACCGCAAAAACACCGGAGACAATATACCAGTTTATATAAATGTGACGGGGTCACCCAGCTCCAGACCCGAGTCAATAATAATATAAAATATATTCTGACCCTTTAGACACCTCCCTGCTGAAAATTCCAGTTTAAACCAGCCTAAACTGGTCAAGTGGGTATAAGGCACTTCTAGCTAGTTTTAGTTGGTTAACCAGCTGCTCACCAGCTGACCAGTCTATGTGTAGTTATCTAGTCCACCAGTTTGGCCTCCAGCTTACTCTACCAGCTTCGATCACCACCATTCCAGAGTCTCTTAGGATTCATCTTGTAGCCTGATCAAGACTGTCACATCCCAAAAAAGACAAAACTTAATTGATATGCTTTGTTACAAGAAGTTAGATTCAATAAAGAGGTTAGCTCCGTACTCGATGATGGCTTTACTCTCCACGGCCTCTCTGGAAAGTTCTAGATTCAGGAAACCGGGCGCACATTAACATTTCACATGGGCCTCTGACTCCACAGCTTCATTACATCACATTACATTACAGGCATTTAGCAGACGCTCTTATCCAGAGCGACTTACACAACTTTTTACATAGCATTTTACATTGTATCCATTTATACAGCTGGATATATACTGAAGCAATTTCGGTTAAGTACCTTGCTCAAGGGTACAACGGCAGTGTCCTACCCGGGAATCGAACCTGCGACCTTTCGGTTACAAGTCCAGTTCCTTACCCACTGTGCTACACTCCGTCCCACTCCGCTTCACTTCGGACTGAAACTCGCCATGCTAATACGAGCTCGGTGTCCGTGCGGAGAGCTTAGCGAGTGCCCAGCTGTCAGCCCGCGGTACATCTTTATCTGAGCCCTTGTTCTTTCATTAGGGATGGGGGGAGGGGGGGGGGAGGGGGGGGAGCTCCCCCCCCACCCCAGCCCCGTTGAGGAATAGCACCGGCGCGACTTCAAGTACTGAGAGAGCCACTTAATTAGCTGATCAAAGATAGCGAAACCACAAAGGGAGATGATAGTGACTCATGAGATAACAACATTAGCAGAGACAGAGAGAGATGATCAGAGAGAGAGGGAGAGAGAGATGGTCAGAGAGAGCAAAAAGGAGACAGAGAAGTTAAAGGGGTGAAAAAGTGAAGTTGCAGAGGATTTGATTCATCCATAAATCTGATGATCTCAGCTCTCTCTCTCTCTCTCTCTCTCTCTCTCTCTCTCTCTGTTTTCCCCCTGGCTGACTGACTGACTGACCCCCTCCCCCATCTTACCTTTCCCTGTCTGAAGTTCGGGAGACATACGAGCGTGGTACATAGAGTCCCACCCTTTTCTCCCCCCTGCATCTCTTTCTCCCTCCCACTCCTTCTCTCTGTCTCTCTCTCTCTCTCTGTCCCCGCCTCTTTAACTGAAAGTCACAGATAATGGCCCCCTTTCATCACCCCCCCCCCCCCCCCCCCCCCCCCCCCCCCCCCCCGTTGGGACGCCTTGTTAAGTGCGTTCAGCGAGCCGCTGCTCAGTCACTGTGGAGGAGGAGAGCAGAGCAGAGTCAGGGACAGCTCCGCTGTGGCTCATATACATCACACCCAGGAGGGCAGTCTGTGATGTAGGCTTCAACCGGGGCTCGGCGGTGAAGCCGGCACCAGGCTGAGCTCAGCGAGGACCGAGGGCGAATCACAGCCCGGGATTTAACCCGCTCATTTGCATATTCATTAGGGGCTCCCCATAGGGCGGATACTCAGAACTCTATGGGCCCCCACTTACCGTCACTACTATAAGGGCCAGAGGAAGATAAATTGCATACATGTTTAGGTAATGATTTCAGCTCTACTGTTTCCTCAGAAGTGTATGCTAACTTATTGTTAGCAAAAAAAAAAAGAAAAAAAAAACTTTTTTCAATTGAGAGGAAAGAAAAATATGAGCATGCATTCAGTGTTAAACAAAATGCATATACAATATGACCGAGAGTATCTGGATATCCCTTGGTCTGGGCCTGTTTTTCATGGTTTGGGCTAGGCCCCTTAGTTCCAGTGAAGGCTACTCGTAATACCACAGATTACGTTCACATTCTACACGGCCCTGTTTCAGCATGACAATGTCCCTGTGCACGCAGTAAGATCCATGTCGAAATTATTTTGTGGAGAATGGTGTGGAAGAACTTGACTGGCACAGAGCCCTGACCTCGACCCCATCCAGCACCATTGGAAAGCCAGCTGCAAGCCAGGCCTAATCATGCAATCAGTGCCCGTCCTCACTAATGCTCTTCTGGCTGAATGGAAGCAAATCCCTGCAACAATGCTCCAACATCTAGTATAAAGCCTTCCCAGGAGAAAGGAGGTTGTTATAGCAGCCAAGGAGTGGACCAACTCCATAACAATGTCCATAATTTTGGATGAGATGTTGGATGTCAGGTGTCTACGCACTTTTGGCCATATAGTGTTGCGACCCTCTGTTGTTCCTTCGCTGGTCTGTTGTTTGTGTCTCCTGTAGTTGCGTTGGAGTTCCAGTTTAGGCAGCAGAGGGCGTAGCTAGGCATTATTGGTGACACCTGGGCTGTTGCCTTTAAAAGCTGAGAGGATCTGGTGGTTTGGTCCCTCCTTCCTCCTCTTCCACATATGACTCACTATGGTTTTTTTTTTTCTGCCAAAGACAACATCTTCTACTGATTCCATCACCATCCTCACTACTGACCTACACCACACACTCTACAAACCTCATGTATTTTTGTCAAGTGTTTTGGGTTCTTTGGTTAATGAATATTCTTTATTGCAACTACTTTGTGTGTGTCTCCCACTTATAACGTGGCTTCCCCTAGCAGTCATAACAGTAGTGTAGATATATATGGCGAACGGCTCACAGAACGAAAAAAAGATTTTCAGCGCGGAATGTAATTTTCAGCGCTTTCTCCTCCGGCGAGCGAACCAGCGGGCCGTACCGCCATTAGTTAGAAAGCGAGGCGGCCATCTTTGAACGCCGGGGCCACCGGACTGCGCCGCGTCTCGTGCCGCGATGCCGCGCTCGGGGTTAACGCAACCCGCTCCAGAGCTAGCCGCGCTTTACCGCCACTCTGCGAGATCATAAAATCCCACATTTTCAGCATTACGAGCTGCTCAGAGACACGGTGCGTGCACAGTGCTGAGGCCCGGGTCAAGATACAGAAAACTCGGCGCTCGCCAGTAAGGCTGCCGTACGCGCTAGCTTGAGGCTAACGCGCGGACAAGAGCGCCGACTGTCACGTGAGGAGTAGGGTTTTTTTTTTTGTTTTCTTTTTTTTGGAATGTTTTCAAACGTTCCAGACGCTGAATGAAAGTTGGTGTTCTAGAACTCTCTTGCGCTCAGTTACCAGTAGCGACTGTTACATCAGCATTAGAATGTTCAGCTTAGAACATTCTATTCGCATGTTTGTGATATCTCACTCCTTAAAGGGCTAAAGCCTAAAAACTGGCTAAAGCCTAAAAACTGGCCTAAAAACTGGCTAAAAAGCCGGCAAAAATATGTGTTTGGTGACAAGTCACGGTTCAGTCTGGTCTGAGATGCCTTAAGTTTACCGGAGTGCAGTACTGCTCATCAAGATCTCGCACTAATCATCAACAAACAAAACAAAAAAAACAAGATTCAGAACATTCTGTTGCCATGGGCAACGAGAGAGGGGCACAGCTGGACCCATTGCTAATTACAGCCGCATGCGGAATCTCTTAATCTATAACATGGCTAATGAACGACAAAAAGAAAGACGTGCTCCTTGTTGCTATGGAGGTGTGTGTGTGTGTGTGTGTGTGTGAGAGGGAGGGGTGTACAGAAATACCAAAAGGGGGCCAATACCCAAAGCGAGGCCACAACAGAACACAAGCCATTACATTTTGGCATTTAGCAAGCGCTCCCTATCCAGAGCCGCTGACATTTTTATATACAATCCATTTATACAGCTGGAGACTGAAGCAATTGAGGGTAACAACCTTGTTCAAGGGTACAATAGCGGCACCTCAGCGGGGACTCAAACTCGCAACCCTTGAGCTAAAACTCCAGCTCCCTGGCTGTTATTCTACAGTACGGGGCATTACGACTACTCTGCAATCCAGACCAGACAGAAAGGCTGCATGGAGCACTGACAACAGGCCTGAATAGAGCACTGACACCATGCCTGAATGGAGTACTGACACCAGGCCTGAATGGAGCACTGACACCAGGCCTGCATGGAGCACTGACACCATGCCTGAATGGAGCACTGACACCATGCCTGAATGGAGCACTGACACCAGGTCTGCATGGAGCACTGACACCAAGTCTGCATGGAGAACTGACACCATGCCTGCATGAAGCACTGACACCAAGCCTGCAAGGAGCACTGACACCAAGCCTGCATGGAGAACTGACACCATGCCTGCATGGAGCACAGACACCAAGCCTGCATGGAGAACTGACACCAAGCCTGCATGGAGAACTGACACCATGCCTGCATGGAGCACAGACACCAAGCCTGCATGGAGAACTGACACCAAGCCTGCATGGAGAACTGACACCATGCCTGCATGGAGCACAGACAACAGGCCTGCATGGAGCACTGACAGCAGGCCTGCATGGAGCACTGACACCAGACCTGCATGGAGCACAGACACCATGCCTGAATGGAGCACTGACACCAGGCCTGAATGGAGCACTGACACCAGGCCTGAATAGAGCACTGACACCAGGCCTGAATGGAGCACTGACACCAGGCCTGAATAGAGCACTGACACCAGGCCTGAATGGAGCACTGACACCAGGCCTGAATGGAGCACTGACACCAGGCCTGAATAGAGCACTGACACCAGTCCTGCATGGAGAACTGACACCAAGCCTGCGAGGAGCACTGACACCAAGACTGCATGGTGCACTGACAAGGAGTGGATGATGAGAACTGACTGGAATTAATTACAGACTAGCAGCCAAATTCCAATCAATAATTCAGATCGGACATTTATATTGTCCAATCAGGACCACAATGGATCTGTACAAATAATTTGCAAATGGGTCCAAAACCAGGCACCTGGCAATCCTGGTGTGGGCTCAGATTTTCTTTTTTCTTGAGATTACAATGCCAGACATATTTTTCAGGGTTATCAGGTCACATAACAGACAGGGGACTCATTACACAAACCCCTGTTCAGCATAGTCTGAGAGCAGATATGACTTTCAACTGTCTCACAGCCCCCCACCACCCCCCCCTTTCCCCCAACAAACCCCCACTCCCAGCTCCTTTTCTCCTGAGCAGACATTCCCCTCCCCAAAAAAAACAAACAATAGACAAGAGAAAACACACAGAGATCTGAAATGACTGCACATGAAAATACACAGAACGCTCATGGATCGCAGCTACGCCCATCGAGTGTTCCAAATCCAAGGTCAAAGTTCACGCAGAGGTCACGGCCCCCAGAAGACAGCTCCTGCAGTGTCAACGAAGGGGGAAGGGGGTGGGGGGGGGGAGAGAGACTCTGGGGTCACAGGGTCACGGGGTCGCAAAGCGTGAGTCTCAGATCTGTGACTGACTCTCCCACATGGGTCAAATTTCCTTTCCCTCCCCCAGGTTATTTTTCTGTAAACGGCCAAAAACGGACGAGACGTGAAAACCAAAAAACCAAACAAGTCCTCTCCTCCCACAGCAGAGGCTGACACTTAATACCCTTCATTTATTTATCTGAGAAATGCTATTAGAGTCGGGGAGAACGGCGCGGACCTGGCCTTTACATCACCCGCGAGCGCTGCCAAGAAGAAGTCCTCCTTCCACAAGTTCACGACGCCACGGACGCCGGCTTTGGGTTTGCAGGCGTGAGAGAACGTTAAACCAGAAAAGCCGACGGCTTTCTGCAGTTCAGTTGCGGAGGGGTGACACCTGCGCAGAGAGACTGAGCTCTCGCGCGGACCTCCATCCCAGCGGAAATGACGACGCACAGAAAGCTGATGGCGTCCGCCGCGTTGACCGAGTGACGCAACACGGGTCGGCAGAGCGACGGATCGTGAGCCGAACTTGTAGCGCTCAAGGTCATGGGTTCAGTTCCCCAGAGGGCAACAGCGCAACAGCGATGTTACCACGAGCGAAAGGGGCTCAAATTAAACTGCTTTAATAAACATCCAGCTATATAAACGGATTGCACGTAAATAACGTGCGCTGTTGAAATTACTGTGGATAGCAGCGTCTGATAAATGTCTAAAATGTAAACACTAACAACCTCACAGGCTTGCTAATGGAACGCGGGGCTTTTGTTCAGTGAAATGCATACCCGCATCCCATTTGATTAATGTGTTCTGTTCTGGAATTATTGTGGAAGCACAGCCTAGTAGGCTATGACTAGCCTCAGCCTTCTCTCTGGCTCTCCCTGGTGATAATCCCAAAGCTGTTTAAACTCAATGGTGGGTGAATAGACAATGGCAACGCAATGCCAACGCAATGCCATCCCAGTCTCACCTCAGTTTGGTAAAGGATTATGCAGGGGATTGATCCCAGTTTCCAGTCTCACCTCAGTTTGGTAGATGGTTATGCAGGTAATAATCCCAAATTTCCAGTCTCACCTCAGTTTGGCAGATGATCACGCAGGTGATAATCCCATGTTCCAGTCTTACCTCAGTTTGGCAGATGATCATGCAGATGATAATCCCCTGTTTCAGTCCAGTGTAGCAGGTGGTGATAATCTCAAGTCTTCTACACAAACACACACACACACACACACACACACACATATAACACATACACACACGCACACACATACGCGCACACATACACAAACGTGCACACGCAGATTTATGCCCACGACAGTTCGGAATCTGTTATGAAAAAGAGTTTGACAAGTTATGAAATACTTTTAAAAAAAAAAAACAATTATATAATATAATAAAAATGAAAAAGAATACATCTCACTTCAACTAAGGGTATATTTTTAGACACTGCAGTAATAACATGTTATTGCTTCGGTTACTGCGGAATGCCTACTCGCTGTCCTTCAAGCTGTGACATTTGCAAACAAACTGGGCTAAAAAAAAAAAGAGAAAAAAAGAAAAACACTTCTCCCTTATCAGAAGGGATGCTTATTTTGACTGACTGTTTATTTGGTTAAACTGTGGGTCCCATATCAACAATCAAAGTGTGAAAAAATCCACAATTTTTTTTCTAACCTCGCCCCGTATCACATCAGGATAATTTCTCTGAAAACTCTGGTGTTCAAAGTAGTATCCGTTTCCCTATACGTACTGCCGGCAAAGTCCAAATGAGATGCAAATTTGTCTTTCTTTTGAATTGCAAATTGGGCCGCAGTACGGCCAACGAGGGTATTTATATCTGAGCAGTCAATCCGTTTCCCCCATTTATAAAACATTATGTTTTTGGCATTTTCAGTGCAATTGAGTTTCTTATTATATTATTTTTTTATCCATTGGTGCAGTATCAGCTAGATAGGTACATACATTTGGGAAGTGACTCCCAACAGTGGTGCTTATTTTCTCCCCAAAATCCATCATTAACCGCTATTAACCCTGCTGGCGTAGTCAGGCTGCAGTCCCCCAATCGACCACAGGAGGCGCTGTAGGGAGAGGGAAACCCTTCTGACAGAAGCTCACCCTTCATGGTGCAGTCCTACGTCTTAGGATCACCGGAATGGTCAGAGTTTGATTCTGGGTAGAGGGGTCAATCTTTAAACCGTGTTTTCTAGGTTTTCTAGATACGTGTATGAGTGTGGGTGAGTGTGTGTGAGTGTGTGTGTGTATGTGTGTGTGTAGGTGCATTTTCAGCAGCTGAGATTATGAGATGGGGCTATGCCTCGCTCCTGCTTTATGAAGATAAATTGTTAAAAGCGTTTTTTCACCATCTGTCACTTGCACGTGTTTAAATTATTGATAAAGGCAGGCAGAGAGAGAGAGAGTGAGAAAGAAAAAGAGAGAGAGAGAGAAAGAGAGAGAGATTCAAATAAAAAAATTCACACACACACACACGCACACACACAAACATGCACAGACACACACTCACACACACACGAATGCACACACACATGCATAATCGCTCGCACAAACACATACACACACATAGGAATACACGCAAGAAACGTTTCATGAAAAATGCAGAGAGCAAGAAAACAAAATACAGTGATACAGTGATCCCTCCAGTCTACCAATGTATTTATTTATGAAATGTTAACAAGGAACAGAAGACATTTTTTTAAATTTAGGTCATGCAGAAAAATAATTTACACGTGAGAAATATTTCAAATACTGCAATGCATTTTGGGACTGAAACACTGCCGCAGAATAATTCGCATTACATAAGCTGGATCCAGGGAGAGTCGAGCAATTAAAGGCACACATAGAAAATCTGAGAAAATCTGGCCTGAGGGTCTCTATAGCCTGGATTAGAGAGAAGAAAAAACCCTGCAGGCCTATTCCGCAGAATCATATTTCCATTTCTTTTCAGATCAGCTTGAGTTTTAAACGCAGAACTCCTAAAAAGTCTGAGTTTCAACAGAGCTGCCTTGTTCATTTATTAATATTTTGTGAACAATTGTTTAAATTATTATTATTATTATTATTTTTTAGAAATATACAGAACATTAGCACCACCACAACATTCAAAGTCGAACACTGGGGGGGAGCAGGTATTTGAAATGGGGTCAACAAAACAGGGAGAAAGGGGTCACTACAGTGAAAACAACCGCACGGTGGAAGTCAGTCACAACCGCACCGCTGAGTAGGATCATCGGTAAGTGCGGGGCTACACTCGGCCAACTTTTCAGAGCAAGAGGCCTTCATCCGCGGAACCTCACCTCACAGCTAACCTCCACTAATGCTAAAATATCAGGTAAACAGAAGGCATTTTGAGAGGGTGTTTGGACACAGAGGCACGATCACGCACAGCAATGGAGGGGAAAGTGTGTGTGTGTGGGGGGGGGGGGGTAGAAGCACAACTCCTTTTCTTTTTCACAAGAGCGTTTCCCTTTCTGTCATAGAGCACCCCGCCCCGAAAGCTCTAGAATCTTCCTTTGTGCTCTGAATTCTAGAATGTATTCTAGAATGTATATTTTCCCAGTCATAGAGACATTCCGGTGTACACACGCACACAGCGGAGTTCAGACATTACACTCCATCCATGCGTCCGTATCCGAGCACTGACTGGTGAAGAGGCTCCAGATTAGCTGTGCACTGTGTGGAATTAGCCCAGAAAGTCACTCTGACATTAAACTCCGCAAACACTCATAAACAGGTGCACACACACACACAAACACACACAAACAAACAAACACGAACACACACCACACACCACACACACAGACACACAAATATGTACACATACACACATACACACACACACACACACACAAACAAACACGTACACACACCACACACACACACACACACAGACACACAAATATACACACATACACACACATACACACACACACACACACAAAGAAACATGTACACACACCACACACACACACAGACACACACATATGCACACATACACACACACACACACAAACAAACAAACACGTACACACACCACACACAAACAAACAAACACGAACACACACCACACACCACACACACAGACACACAAATATGTACACATACACACATACACACACACACACACACACAAACAAACATGTACACACCACACACACACACAGACACACAAATATGCACACATACACACATACACACACACACACACACACAAACAAACACATACACACACCACACACACACACAGACACACAAATATGCACACATACACACACATACACACACACACACACACATACACACATGAGGTGAACAGGCAAACTCCACGCAGGAAGGAATCCGGCCGGCCAGGACTCAAACCCGCAACCTCCTTCATTTGAGGCAAGAGCGCTAACCGTTGTGCCACCGCGTCACCCAATCTGGCCACCATGTCTCACCCCTCACTGGAGCAAATGGGTGTTGGCAACCCTCATTTTAGGGCCCTTGTTTTCTCAAACACTGACCGGGCAGTAGTGACTGAATGAACCCTAAACTAGTTTTCACTGCGTCCCGCTCGCAAACACATAACTTACTGAACAAAACTCAAGAGTCTTTTCCTTCACGAAATGCTGCTGTTGCAAAAACAAAATGGATGGCTTTCTTGGGACCTTAATTCCTTTGTTTTCTTTCGTAATGTCTCTGCCGCTCTTTCTATGTTTGGAAGCCCAGCAGGCGTTTCGGCTGTGAGGTAAAAACAGCGGAGCCCAGGGAGGCCCGAACTCGGCCGCAGTGAACAATCACACTTCAGCACAAAAGGCCTTTACAAAAAGGCCAGCGCTGGGGAGCTTAATGTGAGTCTAATAACGGCAACAGCAAGCAGCAGGACCGTGGACACAAGAGCAGGGGTTGCCAGATTTAGAATTTTTTATTTGAAACCGGACAACGTGCGCAGCTGGAAGCGCAATTGTGAACGAGGTTCGGGGGGGGGGGGCCCCAGAACCGATGTCAGGCCAGGGGAGGAAGGGGAGAGGGGGTGGTGGGGGGTGAGGGGTCCCTCTTGGACTGGGGAGTCACTGACACGAGACGCGTCCAGCAGGGACAGTGGGGTGCAGCAGAGAGCTGTGTAACGCCCTGTCACTCGTGTGCATCGTACCCTTGACGAATTTGAGCGAGAAACGCAAGAGGAAGAGAAGGGAGGCCGAGAAAGAGAGCAAACGGAAGAGAAAGAGTGGAAGAGACCCCCCATGCCAATTCCAGGAAAGCGAAATGGAGAGTGAAAAATGAACTGAGGATAAGAGAGAGATAGAGAGAGAGAGAAGCAGAGGAAGCGAGGGAAGATGCAGTACTGCCAGGCTGAATGGTCCCCGTTGAGCTGTAGCGCTTCCCCCGTCCCGCATACATCACCCGTACCCGCCCCCCCCTCCCCCGACTCTTCCTCGCTGTGGACGGTTTAATGGCTCCACTTCCTCAGAGGAAAAGACCAGAGAAAAGGAAAAAAAGGAAAAGCGTTATGTTAAAGGCAGAAGCTCAAAACGAAATGGGAAGTCTTAGCAGGATCGAACGAGAGTAAGCTTGCGTTAAGCGCAACTCTGACGCAAACTGAGAGGTTTTATTAAGGCAAATATTAAAGCAAAGCGCCTTTTTTCCCACCATCAGAACGTTCAAGCGCATCGTCGTGGAAACCATATGAAAGGGACGATGGTGTAGCCTGACTAGACCCCGAAGCCTCGAAACCCCATCACACCAAGAGAGCAGAAAAAAGTGATCCTTTTTGTCGATGACTTTTCAGGACAATGAACGACAGTGTAGTATAATGTGTAGTGTTGCATCGAATAGTACGGGTAAGGAACTGGTCTTGTAGTCTGAGGTGCAATTCCCAGGTAGGACACCTCGAGCAATGTACTTAACCGTAATGTAATGTATTGTAATGTAATGTAATGTAATGTAATGTAATGTATTGTAATGTAATGTATTGTATTGTAATGTAATGTATTGTAATGTATTGTATTGTATTGTAATGTATTGTAATGTATTGTATTGTATTGTAATGTATTGTAATGTATTGTATTGTAATGTAATGTAATGTATTGTAATGTATTGTATTGTAATGTAATGTATTGTATTGTAATGTAATGTATTGTAATGTATTGTATTGTATTGTAATGTAATGTATTGTAATGTAATGTATTGTATTGTAATGTAATGTATTGTAATGTATTGTATTGTAATGTATTGTAATGTATTGTATTGTATTGTAATGTATTGTAATGTATTGTATTGTAATGTAATGTAATGTATTGTAATGTATTGTATTGTAATGTATTGTAATGTATTGTATTGTATTGTAATGTATTGTAATGTATTGTATTGTAATGTAATGTAATGTATTGTAATGTATTGTATTGTAATGTAATGTATTGTATTGTAATGTAATGTATTGTAATGTATTGTATTGTATTGTAATGTAATGTATTGTAATGTAATGTATTGTAATGTAATGTATTGTATTGTAATGTAATGTATTGTAATGTATTGTATTGTAATGTATTGTAATGTAATGTAATGTAATGTATTGTAATGTATTGTATTGTAATGTATTGTATTGTATTGTAATGTATTGTAATGTATTGTATTGTAATGTAATGTAATGTATTGTATTGTATTGTATTGTATTGTATTGTATTGTATTGTATTGTATTGTAATGTAATGTATTGTATTGTAATGTATTGTAATGTAACAATGGCGTTTGTTCTCAGTTTCCCGGAGTGTCCTTATGGCCAAACCGCAGCCCGGCTGTGTTACATTAATGGCTGACTAGCGCCTCTCAGGGGAAAGGGGATGAGGAACGCGCCACGGCGGCGGCGGCTAGCGTGTTACTCACCTGAGGGTCTTTAACACCGTCCCGGGTCCTGCGGGGGGGACCCGAAACTTGATCCCGAGCAGGCGGGGGCGGGGGGGCTGATAGTGACTCAGATACTGTGAGTAAAGGGGAGGGGCCGGACAAGGTCCTGTTCCAGATGTGGACGGTCCAGTGTCAGGACTCCCAACCTGAAAGTAGAATGTGTTTGGGGGGGAAGGGGGTGTGGGGTGGGGGATGCTGGCTCCATGGGTTATTTTAGGGGTGACACGGATGTTTCATTGGCCCCTCGATGCACAGAAATATGCACATGGTTGTACAGTACATACACACACTGAATCAGTGCGCACGTACATACACACACTCACTCATGTACACACACACACCGACACAGATGTGTGGATTCACTCACGCACACACTCACATGCACAACCACATGAACACATTCACACAAATGTTCATGTACACCCACACATACATATACATACTTACCACACACACATTCATCCATACTCCCACACATCCATGTGCAAAACACACACACACACACACACACACACACATACATACACATTCACATCCACACACATTCATCCACACCTGTTCGCACACACCTTCACGTAGACACACACACACACAGTGTATCATGTTTTGTCATAGCCAGGGCTGGGTAACTTCAGCAGAGATAACTGACACATGCTTGTATGAGTGGGTGCCGGTGCGGTCTCACCCTAAAACCCCGCCCCCCCCCTCCACCCCCCACCCCGCCTCTGGCCACGGAGAGTAACTGATACTCTCACCAGACCCCCTTCCTCCACCGCACCCCCACCCCGTGCCCCGCGCCCCCCAAACCCCAGCCCCACCCCTCCCCCTGTCAAAAACAAAGTTACATCCATTACCGCAAAGGCCTGACAAACGCTGCCATCCTCGGAGCGACAGAGGAAGAGAAAGAACAGGAGATAGAGAGAGAGAGAAATGGAAAGGTAATAGATAACACGGCGAAGGAAAAATGAAGTAGCGAGAGAGAAAATGGGTTTTTCAGACTTGATCGCTTGTGTGTGAAATGTGGTTTTTTTTTTTTTTTTTTTTTGAACTGTGGACTTTTTTCTGTGTCAGAGGAGCCAGAAGATGAGCTGGTATCTTCTTGTTGGCTGTAAGAACACACACATACACACTAATACACCCATACACACACACACACACACACA
>NC_049201.1:77838478-77898478 GCF_013347855.1 Anguilla anguilla | reverse complement strand
AGAGCTCTGAATTTGGAAAGGTGGAAGAGAGCAAGAAAGAGAAAGTGAGAGCGATGGGGAAAAAGAGAACAAGAAGGAAAGGAGGAGATACTGTAGAAAGAGAGAGATGTGAGACGGAGAAAGATTTATGTTCATGCTCTGATGTATTTCTGTATGTACGCGTTTGCCAATATTTACTCATGTATTTCATGCCAATAAAGCATTTTGAATTTGAAAGAGAGAGAGCCAGAGAGATAGAAAGATAAAGAGAGAGAAAGAGAGAGGCATAGAGGGAGAGAGAGAGAGAGAGTCCCCATCTGCTGCAGTACATTGTTGGCACACTGACAGATGTTCCTCTCCTCATGTCTGAGACAGTCGGGGTCCTGCTGCTTTCAGCCTTGACTACGCTGCACAAGACTATCTGCAGACACACAGGCCGGCAGAGGGGGCTTCTGGGATTTGTAGTTTGAAGGGGTCGGTGCGGGAATCTGGGGGGGGGGCGTGGTCATAAAAAATGATTCTATTGAACATAGTTAGGGGTAAGTGTGTGTGAGTGGGGGGGGTGTTGCCATTGAAACTTGTATGAAAGAGACCTGGCCATCAGAGAATTTAGATGAGGGGTGTCAGAAATTGTGTTGGATATAGACTGGGGGGTGTCAGGGAGATGATGTTGTGGAATATAGCCTGGGGAATGATGGAGAGGTGATATTTTGGGATATAGACAGAGGGGGCTGGACAGATTATGTTGCTGGATATAGACTCGATGTGATGGATGGATGATGTCACTGCTGAATCTTGGCGGGAGGGAGGTGGGGGGGGGGGGGTGGTGTCAGAGAGGAGAAGTCGCCAGAAGGTTTATGATGAGTGTCCCTGTGTGTGTGTGTGTGTGTGTGTGGAAAACATGTGTTGTGTGTCTGTGTATGTGTTTGTGTGTGTGCGTGCGTGTGGAATGTATGTGTATTGTGTATCAGTTTATGTGTCTGTGTGTGTGTCTGTACATATGTCTGTAAATGTGTTGGTGCACATTTATTTGTCTCTTTGTGTCTGCATGTGTCTGTGCGTGTGTCTCTGTATGTCTGTGCATGTGTCTGTGTCTCTGTATGTCTGTGCACGTGTCTGTGCGTGTGTCTGTGAATGTGTCTGTGCGTGTGTCAGTGAATGCATCTGTGAATGTGTCTGTACGTGTGTCTGTGAATGTGTCTGTGCGTGTGTCTGTACATGTGTCTGTGAATGTGTCTGTGCGTGTGTCTGTGAATGTGTCTGTGCGTGTGTCTGTGCACGTGTCTGTGCGTGTGTCTGTGAATGTGTCTGTGCGTGTGTCTGTACATGCACACACGCACGTACGTGGGGGTGGGTGCACCGGCAGGGCTCTGTCACATTCATTCTTAATTATCGGGGAAATAACTCGGGAGAGCGCTGTTGCCATGGCAGCCGGAGGCAGGCGCGACACCCGCTCTGAAGGCACCCGGCCCGGCCATTTCATTAACCTTTAAAAGGACTTGATATTTATTTTAGTGGCGGAGCTATGAATATAAATTTGTCATTTTGAGAGAGAAATGGGCAGGTAATAAACCTTCCCCCCCCCCCCCTCCCCCCAGTTACAACAGCACCCCCCACACCCCCAACAACCCCCCCCCCCACACACACACACACGGCTCCTTAGACTTGCTAAAAAGCCAAGCCCACCTACAGTATGTGTGACTGCGGGTGCATGTAAATATACATGAGCGTGTGTGTGTCTTTCTTAGTGTCTGTCTTTTCATGTTTTTGTGTCTGTCTCTTTCTGTGTCTGTCTGTCTGTTTGTCTGTCTTTCAGAGTCTGTCTGTCTTGGTGGGCTTACAGTAGGACCACACCTGCTTAAGTGTGCACCCAAATGAATGCAAAGGTCATGATTACTGCATTTACTACATCCACTCTACTACAGCCCTACAACACCTACTCTACTACAGCCCTACAACTCCCACTCCATTACAGCTAGTCTGCACCCACTCTACTACAGCCCTACTAAACACACTCTAACACAGCCCTACTACATCTACTCCATAGCCTACTGCCCTACTAAACACACTCTAACACAGCCCTACTACATCTACTCCATAGCCTACTGCCCTGCTAAACACACTCTAACACAGCCCTACTACATCCACTCGACAGTCTACTGCCCTACTAATCACACTCTAACACAGCCCTACTACATCTACTCAACAGTCTACTGCCCTACTAAACACACTCTAACACAGCCCTACTACATCTACTCCATAGCCTACTGCCCTGCTAAACACACTCTAACACAGCCCTACTACATCTACTCCATAGCCTACTGCCCTACTAAACACACTCTAACACAGCCCTACTACATCTACTCCATAGCCTACTGCCCTGCTAAACACACTCTAACACAGCCCTACTACATCTACTCCATAGCCTACTGCCCTACTAAACACACTCTAACACAGCCCTACTACATCTACTCAACAGTCTACTGCCCCGCTAGACACACTAAACTACAAACCTACTACACCCACTCCACTGCAGGCAGACTGCACCCAACCTACCACAACCCTACAAAGCACACTCTACCACAGCCCTGCTGCACCCACCCCCTCTGTAACTGCCTGGCCTCCTACATCTGCGGCTGAAGTCACTTCAGTCACTGAAGTCCCGAAAACGCAAGAGCTGGTCGAGGACACGCCTGCAGAGCTGTCAATCATTGTCAAGCGTGGCGCGGCGTTGCACTGCAAGAGAACGAGTGAAACGAACGGGTAAATAACTCCAGTCCTTTCTACTTTTCTCTCTCTTTCTCTGCCCCTTTCTCTTTCACTCTCTCTCTCACACACACACACCTACACACACACACATACATACACACAGAAACACACACTTGTAAGGACACACATGTACATACATGCACATAAATAAAAAAGTGCATACACTCGAAAACACATTAGTACTGGTGTGACAGCCTTCACACACATGCAAAGCACACATAAATCTACACATTCTCATGCTGGCATGCACACACACACACACACACACACACACACACACACGCACATGCTAACACACACACACCCAAGTTCATGCTGGCACGCACACATATGCACACACACCAGACCTGGGTCTAATACGTATTTGTTTTGGATTCAAATACTTTTCTGTGCTCTATTGATCTTTCCTGGTGCAATTGAGCCTGCCAATATGACCAGAAGGCAAGGTTTGCAGTTTTTGAGTATTTCATTGGTTCCAATACACAAGACAAGATCAGCAAAGCATAGACAAGTATTTGAATCCAAAACAAATACGAATTTTACTCAGGTCTGACACACACATACACACACACATGCACACCCATGTTGTGCATACACACGTATGAACACACACGAACACAGCCACACACACACACATACACACACACACTGAATGCATGACTCAGGTAAAAACCAAAAAAAAAGACCAGCATAACACTCTGGGTTTCCTGTTACGTCCTGGTAGAGTCACTCTCATTTTTCAAAGTCAGCCAATTCCTTTGTTCCCTCTTCTCACATTCACACCCCGTCAATTGCAGACTGACACAGGCCAGCATCCCTGAGGCCTAGTAGCTGATTGACCACCATTTCACTGTCCTGGAATAGTTCATTTAAAGGCTTAGATTCAACTGAGTATTTAAAAAAAAAAAAACAGCAATGAGAGAACATACCAGGGTGGCTTTCAAAGCAACAAAGGATTACTCATCATGCTGAACCCCAAAGGTTTCTCTGTTTCTTCATCTTTTTGTAAAGCACTACTACAAAAGAAAATGAGCCCCCCCCCCCGCACCAGTTCCTGTCCTTGGGCAGTTATTTAGAGAAAGAGAGAGAATTTGAATTTTAACAACTCCCTTTATTCGAGCAGTGTTCGGTAGTGCGTGACATACAACCTCAAGCGAGTGAAAATGACCAGAATCTCAGAATACGAGACAAAACGTACAGAAAATTCAAATAAAAAACAAAAGATCTTTTTTAAAGCGAGAATGATAGAGTGACAGAGAGAGAAAAAGAGAGGGAGAGAGAGGTAGACAGAGAGAGAGTGGGATAGAGAAAGTGAGAGAAAGAGTGAGTGAGTGAGAGAGAGAGAGAGAGAGAGAGAGAGAGAGAAAGAGTGAGAGAAAGAGTGAGTGAGTGAGTGAGAGAGAGAGAGAGAGTGAGAGAAGCCTTTGTGTTGCTAGGCTCATTGACAAACGGGGAAAAATTCTCAGGATTCTTTAACGGTATCCCAGGATTCCGGTGTCCCCATTAGCTCTCTTCCCACAGTATGGTTTCCCAGCGCCTTGAGAGTCCTCCCTCTCGCTACAAAGGCCCAGATTACTGAGCGCAGAGATTCTCCCTTTCTCCTTTTCCAGTGTAGCCAGAACATGGGGGGGGGGGGGGGGGGGGAGGTGGGGTTGCCAACATGTCCTGCAGTAGAAGTGGCTTCCCCCGTGCGGGACGTCCATCGTACCTTATTTCCCGATTTCAGCCGCCTTCCGTGAATCACTACAGCGCGCCCTGGAAAAAAGCAGGACAACCGTAAGTGCTTCAGATTGCGCCCCTGTGAATAATCCACCAAAGCTTTGTCACTGAAATGGCTACTGCGCACCGCGGCCGCGATCGATCTGATGACTTATCGCCCCTCTCCCCCCCACGCCGGCGGCTCGTGCGTGAGGCCGTGCGGCGGCTCCGTTGCCGTGACACCGCTCCGTAGCGCTCTCACGCCAATCGACTTTGACACTGAGTTGGGCGGGGCTTGGTTTTTTTTTTTTTTTCGGCTGAGGGTAAAGCCCCCTGGGAAAGCCAGATTGCTGTCTAAAGTGGTGCCGTTAAGCCAGTAATAGCGATAGGGCAGTCGACCTTCGCGACCCGGCGCAGCGAGAGGGACACTGTGATCCGGGAGGCAGCGTCGTCTGAACGAGCCGTTAAAACCCAAGGTCGCGATTCGCCGCCGTCCTTAAGGGTCCCCCTGGCGCTCATCTCGAACGGCGGGAGAAATTCCTCGGCGATCCTGGACCAGCTCCAAGCCTGGCCTCTCTCAAACCGGCCATCTAATCTCACTGCTTTTTTTTAATTGGGTAAATAAATCCCTCCCCTCTACACCTGAACTGGACTGGGGCAATCAGTCAGGCGCAACATGGCCGCCGTGCACATCCACATCGATGGCGGAGGTGAATCAAGCACTTAGCGATAATTGAAAGTAATCAGAGGAACTATAAAAATGCTATTCATTCTTTTAAAATGCAGTAAAATACATCAGGCCTATTGAGTTGGCTGTTATTTAGAGAGGCCAGGTGCAGATTTGGTTTACTACTGCTAAGTGCCACAAGTCCTGATTGTTTACTTGTTAGTGCATTCAATGTGCGCTGTCGTTCGGCCTTAACTTTGCCAGTCTTATCAATTCTTGCCATCAGGTTTAGTCATAGCAATTGTATGTGACATCATCTATTTAAGCTGCCGTATGTGTGATGACTGGGAGAGTTTTGATTGTCCTGGAAATGATGGATATGAAACAAACGAGCAAGATGGAGAATATGTAAGGCAAGGTGACCAATTTTATCTGAAAAGTGGCCAATGTGGATGCAGGTTTTTGTTTTAGCCCTAAGTCACCTGATTCTACGAATGAACTAATCATGGCCTCCATTCAAGACCTTGATTAGTATACACAGGGTTGTTAGTACTGGGCTAAACCAAAATCCTGCACTTACCTTTTCGGATAAGTTTGGACACCCCTGTATTAGGGGATGGTGACAGGTCTATTAGGGAAGAGCCCCCCCAGGCCCCCCCAGATTTAAGGCCCGGATTCTGCAGCCCTGGGCCTGGAGAGCCACCAGCTCTACTGGTTTCTGTTTTTTCTGTTTCCAACTTAAATACAGCACCCAGCTCAGACCTATCCAACCAGGTGAGGTGAGTTAAACTGTGCAATAAACTGCTCTGACTGATTCATCAGCTACAGAGTAATGAAGAAAAACAAGCACAGCCTTTGGATTTCCAGGACCAGGGTTGCATACCCCTGTTTTAGTGGATGGTAAAAGGTCTGTTATGGAATAAATCCATAACAGGTTTATTGGGGCAGGTTTATTCTCTAACAATGGTGGCTCCAGTCTGCTTACAGCTTGCAAAAAATAAAAAAAATACATATATATATATATATAAAATAAAATGCTAAGAGAAAAACAGTGGCACCAGATAAAAGGGACTCGTGTCAAGTGCATCAATCGAAGAGAAAAGGGCTGGGAGAGGAAAGAACTTGTTATCGAGATGTGTGTTGGTGGGAGTACAGTTTCCTGAGTGTCTGATCATTACAGGAGCGTAGAAGCTAACAGGCCTGGAGCAGCTGAGGGCCAATTACAGGCCATTACCACCCAGGGAAGGCTTGAAGGCTGCAGTACTCAGCAACACCATCACCAACAGCAGCACCAGCGCCAGCATTACCACCAGCATCACCAGTGCTACCATTACCACCAGCATCACTAGCACCACCATTACCACCAGCATCACCAACGCTACATTACCACAAGCATCACCAGCACTACCATTACCACCAGCATCACTAGCACCACCATTACCACCAGCATCACCAACGCTACATTACCACAAGCATCACCAGCACTACCATTACCACCAGCATCACCAGTGCTACCATTACCACCAGCATCACTAGCACCACCATTACCACCAGCATCACTAGCACCACCATTACCACCAGCATCACCAACGCTACATTACCACAAGCATCACCAGCACTACCATTACCACCAGCATCACTAGCACCACCATTACCACCAGCATCACCAACGCTACATTACCACAAGCATCACCAGCACTACCATTACCACCAGCATCACCAGTGCTACCATTACCACCAGCATCACTAGCACCACCATTACCACCAGCATCACCAACGCTACATTACCACCAGCATCACTAGCACCACCATTACCACCAGCATCACCAACGCTACATTACCACAAGCATCACCAGCACTACCATTACCACCAGCATCACCAGTGCTACCATTACCACCAGCATCACCAGCACTACCATTACCACCAGACCAGTATTACCATTACCACCAGCATCACTAGCACTACCATTACCACCAGCATCACCAGTGCTACCATTACCACCAGCATCACCAGTGCTACCATTACCACCAGCATCACCAACGCTACATTACCACCAGCATCACCAACGCTACATTACCACCAGCATCACCAGCACTACCATTACCACCAGCATCACTAGCACTACCATTACCACCAGCATCACCAACGCTACATTACCACCAGCGCCAGAAACACAGCTACAAAACATGCATACACATACACATAACGCACACATACAGAGAAACCCACAAATGTGCACACACACACACACACACACACACAGCAGAGACACACATGCACACAGACAGACACACGAACACCAACATACGGGCATGCACACACACACACACACACACACACACACCACACATCCTCAGAAGTTCGGTGAAGCCTCCATTTTACTCAGTTTGTAGGTTCACACTCGGTTCTCTCATCCTGCCGAAGAGATTGACAAAGGAGAGAGAGAAAGAAAGAGGGGGGGAGAGGAAAAGTGAAACATTTCAGCAAGCTGTCGTTCGTCACCACGGCGACTCGGAGAAGTTTCACCGCGTCGCCCCGGCAACTCGGCAAAGTTACGGTGCGGAAAAGCGGTTTTAGCTCCGGCAAGCCGGAAAACTCTGTTGAAGGGAGTTCATATTTCCCCACCGTCCGTCTCCGCATTCCTCTCCGCCTCATCCAAGCGCATAACAGCCGTAAATTCCTCCGCTCGCTCGGATGAACAGAAAAGTTAGCGGGAAAAAAATGATAATTACAGACGGGGCGTAGGTGCAGCTCCCCCTCCCGCCGGCCAGACAGAGGAATGGGGGCACAGAGTTTGGCGGTAAGGGCGAGCAGGTGAACTCCCTCTGTGGGAGGTGAAGTCACCTCGACAGCCTTAGCAAGAGAGTAATTAGCTCCCTGCGCTCGAGGCTAGCTGGCTGTTAGCGCAGCGCTCCAATGGTATCTCCCGTTGGATCAGACAAGCTGATTGGATAGGTACTTTGGACCAGCTGATTGAACAGCCACATCAGACCAGCTTATTGGTTAGCCATATCAGACCAGCTGATTGGATCGCTGCATCAGACCAGCTTATTGGCCTGCCACATCAGACCAGCTGATTGGTTAGCCGCATCAGACCAGCTTATTGGCCTGCCACGTCCAGACCAGCTGATTAGTTAGCCGCATCGACCAGCTGAGGGGAGTTCAAGTATCTCAACATCTCATTTATGAGCCGGGGTTAAAGGGATTAGGGGGTTGTGTACGTGTAGGTGCTGTGGCTGCAGTAATTTAGCTAGAGCTATGCACTTCAAATGGATGGATTTAGGTGATTTTTTTTTGTATTTAATGAAACCACTCACTTTTAGTTGAAGGTGCCTGTATTAACTGGAAAAGAAACCTGTATTGTAATTATATTACATTAATCTAAAGAACAATTTACTTTTTTTTTTTTTATGTAGCAGAGCCCCCTTTACCCAGAGCGACTTACAATGCAGAAGAACATGAGCTCATTCCCCTGATTTATATGAGCATTACAGCCAGCACTGCCTCACGGCATCCCCAGACCCCAGAGGGCCCACATGCAATATCAATAAAGCACTGATGCAAATTCACTGAGCCGAGCAAGGTCCAAAAATATATAAGCCTAAGACCATGAAAAAGATAACCTGAACTTGTAGAAAAGGAGAGTTAGGAAGTGGGAATGGGAAGGTGCAGGTCTGTAGAGTTGGGTCTTTAGTCTGGGCCAGGGGCGTCCAATCTCATCTGAGAAAGGCCGGGTGTGGGTGAATGTTTTTGTTTTAGCCCAGCACTACGACACCTGATTCTCCTGATTAACTAATCCTGGCCTTCAGTCAAGGCGTTGATAAGCAGAAGCAGGTGTCTTACTGCTGGTCTAATGCAAAAACCCGCCTGCACACACACCAGCCCCTATTTGGATAAGATTGGGCACCCCTGGTCTGGACAATGAGCAATTATTCTGTAGTCCTTAAGGGGGGGGGGGGGGGGGGGGGGGTTGTATAAACACGCGTCATGGGAGGGACCAAGCAGGAGGTTGCCCCAAGGTTGGAGTGGAGAGAGTTTGGCTGGGGGGGGGAGGATGTAGGCATCCACTGAAAATAACAGCTGTTATATTCGCGGCATAATATAGTCGCGTAGCCATGCTCACACTAACCTAGCCAGCGCTCTCTGCACCAATTAAAACACGAGCCGGACGTCTCAAAACAACCGCGAGGGTTCAGAATGAACTATGACCCCCCCCCCCTGTGGCCCCGCCCACAGAAAACAGTACATGCAGACAGGTGCTGAGCTCACTGGTGAACGCAGAGACCTGCACACGCATGGAAGACTCGATGGCCTCCTTCCAGGGGAGGGTTCTCTTAGAACAGGCGGGGTTCGTACAGTAACGGCGTCCCGTCCCGTCGTCTGCATCGCACCAGGCACTCCGCGGCGGTCCTTGGCGTCGGTTTCACCGGGAGGGGGGAAAGATTGCGCAAAAAACCCCGAAAAACCTGCAGTTGGCCCCGACCAGGAAGGCTGAAGGCTCAGAGGGACGGAGCTCGAGGTCTTCCTCAGCGTGGCCATGTTGTTAAATTGTCGCCGTCTCTCCTTTTATTATTTAGCGCCCGCCAATAAAACCATAATGGCTCTGGCGGTTACTGGCAGACCTCCCTCCCTCCCTCCCTCCCTCCCTCTCTCTCTCTCTCTCTCTCCCCCTCCCTCCTTCCCTCTCCCTCCCTCTCCCTCCCTCTCCCCCCCCTTTTCTCTCTCTCTCTCGAACCCATTTCACCTCCTGGCTTCATGTCTCAAACCCCAGACAGAGGAGGCAATCGGGGTGACGTTAGGGTTCGTCGACACGAATAAAATGTCTCTCACCTTTCCCATTACACCTGGGTATTACCAGTGTCTCCTGGTTGCCATGGCAACACTCCGTCTCCCCGGCTTCGAGGGGTAAAGTTCCGTTCCAGCTCCTAAAACGCCGCGAACTCCTCTCCTTCTCTCTGGAACCAAAGCGTGTCACAATCACGCCGTGTCACAGGTCGAATCGAACCATGTCACAATCGGATCAAATGATGTCACAATAGAATCAAAACGTGTCACAAACAAGTGAACCATCCCATGCCTACAAACTCCACAGTATTGAGTGCCCATGTAGATATTGAGTCTGTAGGTAAATGGAAAACACACATGGGCTGAATGGCCTGTTCTTGTCATTACATGCTCCTATGTTCATTCTGATGGGAACAGTAAGGCACACTGGCCAGCCCTGCACCTCTGTTGTTTCCCCTGTTAAATCTGTGTTAAAATGCTGATCTCCCTGTTAAATCTGTGTTAAAATGCTCTTCTCCCTGTTAAATCTGTGTGTTAAAATGCTCTTCTCCCTGTTAAATCTGTGTGCTAAAATGCTGTTCTCCCTGTTAAATCTGTGTGTTAAAATGCTCTTCTCCCTGTTAAATCTGTGTGTTAAAATGCTCTTCTCCCTGTTAAATCTGTGTGTTAAAATTCTCTTCTCCCTGTTAAATCTGTGTGTTAAAATGCTCTTCTCCCTGTTAAATCTGTGTGCTAAAATGATGTTCTGATATAAAACGAGACCCTGGTGCTGTTCCAGAAATGAACAGCGGCATTTCAGACGAGCAGCCGTGGCCAGATCTTTTTCTAAGCCCCGCCTCCTTCCCTCCCCCCCCCCCCCCCCCCCCCCCCCCCACGTCCACGTCTCCATCACCTGCAGAACAGAGCCGCGAGGATGGAGGAAGAGCCTATTTATACCCTCCATTTTATGAACACAGGCGGGGTGACGCTCAACAGGCTGAGGGACGGGGAAAGGGGAAAAAAAGTGGGGGAGGGGGTTGCAGGCGGTTTCCATGGTTACCGTTTCCTTTGAAGAGACCTCCTCCTCTTGGTTGCATGCTACGTATTCCATCTCTCTCTCTCTCTCTCTCTCTCTCCCTCCCTCACCCTCTCTCTCCCTCCCTCTTTCTCTCTCTCTGAATTCAATTTCAAATTTTCAATTCGCTTTATTGACAGCTATACTCATATTTCCAAAGTAAGATATAGAACATAGGATTATAGAAACCACATATACATCATGTAAAATCTCTCTCTGTCTCTCTCTATTTCTCTCGATCCCTCTTTCTCTACATCACTCTCTCCTTCTCTTTCACGGTCTCTCTCTCTCTCTCTCTTCCATTCGCTCTCCCTCTCTCTCAACCTGAGTGACTTGAACCTGCAAGCTTGCTCAGTTACAGCCCTCGGGGAAGATGCAGATGTCTATAGTGTGAAAGGTGAATGGAATGCAGGCTGAGAAGGTGGGGGTACGAGGTGGGCGGGGGGGTGGGGGGGGGGGCAGGGGGGCTGCGTCACATCAGGATTACACCCAGGAGGTCTCAGAAACCCTTAATATCACCAATCCAACCAGGTACAAGGCTCTTATAATACCTCCTATCACAGAATACACACACGCACCTGACAGTCAGAAGAGGTGATCTGCAGAGAAAAGGGGCGAGGCTCTGCTGAGGTCACTTCCTGTCCCTATAACGCTGTCCCATGTTTCACATTTAATCCGGCGTGCGGCAGGACTTTTCTTATTGCATTCCCTGTAATCTCACACAGGGGGCAGGTGGCTTTCCTGCAGGCCAGACTGAACAGTGTTCAAAGGCACTGGACAGAGTCGTTAGGGTCAGGGTGCGTGTGTGCGTGTGCATGTGTGTGTGTGTGTGCGCGTGTGTGTGGGGAGGGGGGTGAGATGTATAAACCCTTAAATGTCTCAGAAACATTGAAGCATCAGTTCCCGTGGAGGGGGGGGACATAGGGTTACGGCGAGTTTTGCAATGAAAGGAGAATTGTTCTCAAACCGTCCTTGTTGGTCTAAGCACAAGGTCCCGAACGAGCACGGCCCCTAGCGTAACACGTCTTCCGAAATCTCCATGCGCCAGACTCCAGAGCGAAGCTTCTCCTTCCGTCATTTCTGCGACGTCGCGCGTGCCTTTCATCTCGAGATCCCGGCTTTTAAAAAGTTTCGGCACGATAAGTTCCTCCGCCTCATATTTATTTTCTTGAAGACTCCAACCTGAAATAAATTTTAAAAGCACGGCTTCCTGGGAGATACGGCTAGACGTCGTTTACCGAGCCACTGAAGTGATGCGCCCATTCTGCCAATGAGACGCAAGAGGAGAGGAAAAAATGGAAGGAGGTTGATCCGGCGCTTTTGCGAAGCTTTCGATTGGACGGCGAGACAGAGAGTGTCGCCTTTAACGAGGGGCCTCTTCTGATGATGAAGAGGACTTCAATCAAAGATACGAGGCCCTGAATGTCAGAGTTATCCCTTTTTTTTTAAATCCCTGTCTCAGTGAAGGGTGTCTCGACATCACAAACAAGGGGGGGGTGGGAGGGGTGACGGTACACAAAGAGAAAGAGAGAGAGAAGGGGAGAGAGAAACAAAGAGAGAGAGAGAGAAAGAGAGAGAGAGAGAGAGAGAGAGGAGGGAGTGCATTTCACTCTAATTTCAGCCTTAACAAATCTGACTGTAGCTTAAATGCTGCTCTCCAAAAAAAAAGAAAATCACTTTTCAACTGATGTAACATACACACACACGTACACACATGTACACACATGTACACACACACACATACACACACATCACATGAACAGCCAGGTGGACATTGCAATAGAAACAGAAATACAATGGCACAAATTTGTTCTGCTGTTTCTGGCTGAACACCTTCCTGAAGATGGAGAACGTGTCTCCAGTGCAGGAGGTTTTAAATGCAAGGGCTCCATTACAAACAGCCACCCGGCCAAGGCTCACTGTGTTCATAGCACACCTCCTGAACCACAGTTCCTCCGCCAAACTCCTCTTACGGTGACAGATTCAGATCCGGGGCGGGGCGGGGGGGTGGGGGGGGGGGGGGGGGAAGGGGGTTCGGAGGTCAGAGAAAAGGAGGATGAGGAGGAGGTTCACCCATTCAGAACCTCCAAAACCCCGCTGACAGCATCAGTGCGAAAGGGGTGCTCCTAGCTTGGGAAGTGTGCAAGTGTGTGTGTGTGTATGTGTGTGTGTGTGTGTGTGTGCGTGTGTGTGTGTGTGTGTGTGCGTGCATGTATGTGTGTGTGTGTGTGTGTGTGGTGTGTGTGTGTGTGTGTGTGTGTGCGCATGTGCGTGTGTGTGTGTGTGTGCGTGTGTGTGTGTGTATGTGTGTGTTAGTGCAAAGTGTCTTGAAGAGACCTGTGCATGTTTGTGTGCATGCATGTGTATCCAAGTACCTGTGCGTGTACAGTATGTCCATGTGTGAATGCATGCGCATGCATGTACCTGCACATGTATGTGCATGTGTGCATTCATGTGTAAGGGCATACCTGTGCATGCATGTGTAAGGGTGTATCTGTGCATGAACGTGCATGCGTTCATGGTTTGTGGATGCATGTGCATTCGCATGTACGTCAGGTCAATTTCCTCCACTCATACAAACTCAGTCCATCACCCTTCATCTGACACGCGCTCTCTCCCTCTCTCCATCTCAGCCTCCCTCTCTCCGTCTCTCCCTCTCTCCCTCCCTCCCTCATCGCGGTGGTTTTTCTTTCACTTAATTACTGCGTTTAGCGTCATGTTTTTTTAAGAGACACCCATCACAAGTTTTGCTCCACCTTCATGCAATGAGCGCTAACACTCACCCAGAACTCATAAACGTGAGATACTGAACTTACATTGTTTGTTTGTGGCAGTTTGGAGGGGGGTGTTGTGAAAAAGCAGGCCGTGGGACATTTCATTATTAGCATGATTTAAGCAACACACACCGCACCAGAAAGGCGGTTTCATCGGCTGATTTGTGTTTAATAACGGCTCCTGTCCTGTTCGGGACGCCTCCGAAATCTGGGCTTTATCGATCGCCCTGCTTTATTAGAGTCGTTATGTGTCAGGCGGCTGGAAAGTGGGCACAGCTCACCCGTCCATTACAGAGGACAGAGAGAGGTGACTGTGCATGCCTGGAGAGAGGACTCAGCTATGCGCTCAGCCCACTGTGTTCAGCCCAGTGCGTTCAGCCAACTGTGTTCAGCCCAGTGTGTTCAGCCAACTGTGTTCAGCCCAGTGTGTTCAGCCAACTGTGTTCAGGTCACTGTGTTCAGCCCAGTGCGTTCAGCCAACTGTGTTCAGCTCAGTGCGTTCAGCCCAGTGCGTTCAGCCAACTGTGTTCAGCTCAGTGCGTTCAGCCAACTGTGTTCAGGTCACTGTGTTCAGCCCAGTGCGTTCAGCCAACTGTGTTCAGCCCAGTGTGTTCAGCCAACTGTGTTCAGGTCACTGTGTTCAGCCCAGTGCGTTCAGCCAACTGTGTTCAGCTCAGTGCGTTCAGCCCAGTGCGTTCAGCCAACTGTGTTCAGCTCAGTGCGTTCAGCCAACTGTGTTCAGCCCAGTGCGTTCAGCCAACTGTGTTCAGCCCAGTGCGTTCAGCCAACTGTGTTCAGCCCAGTGCCTTCAGCCTACTGTGTTCAGGTCACTGTGTTCAGCCAACTGTGTTCAGCTCAGTGCGTTCAGCCCAGTGTGTTCAGCTCAGTGCGTTCAGCCCAGTGCGTTCAGCCAACTGTGTTCAGCTCAGTGCGTTCAGCCCAGTGCGTTCAGCCAACTGTGTTCAGCCCAGTGCGTTCAGCCCAGTGTGTTCAGCTCAGTGCGTTCAGCCCACTGTGCTCAGCCTACTGTTTAACACGCACCAGCATGAAGATGAAGACCAAGAGAAAGGGAAAAGATGGAAAGGAAGAGATGGATTGAGGGGACTGTGAGTGTCGGAGTTAGAGCTACACAGTAAAATATTCAGTGTTAAATCAACTCTTACAGAGTATATATGGGTCCTACTGGACTCAGACAGTATGTCCTTGTTTAGAGTTGAGTTAACACCAGACATTTTACTGTGTAGAGAGAAAGAGAGAGAGAGAGAGAGAGAGAGAGAGAGCTGCGGAGAGAGGGACTGAGAGAGCTAGAGCTGGAGAGAAAGAGACATCCATCCATCCATTATCTATGCCCGCTTATCCTGGTTGGGGTCGCAAGGGGGGGAGGTGCTGGAACCTATCCCAGCATGCACTGGGTGAGAGGCGGGAATACACCCTGGACAGGTCGGAGAGAGAGACAGAAAGAAAGAATTTGAATTTGAGGAAATTTGAAAGTGAGAGAGAGAGAGAGAGAAAGAAAACAAGGAAGAGAAGATGGAGAACTGAGAAAAAGAAAGCCAGAGAGAGGAGCATAAATTCAGAGCGTAAATACAGACCCTCTGTGCTGAGTCAGAACTCCAAGGGGAATAAAAACTTAAAAAAAGAAAAGAAGAAGAAAGCGAAAAGGCCTCATTAATCAGACCTCGCGTTATTTGCTTAGCAGATTTTCTGACTGTGTGCATCGGGTAATGAACTCACACATCCTTGTGTGTATTTCTCCACTGGAGCTAATCGTCCCGGTCGCACTTGGGGGGCAGGGGGCAGGGGGCAGGGGGAGGGGGGCGGGGGGGTTTAGGTTATACACAAAGTCTCCCCTCTGAGGACAGAAACACTAAACTCTCAGCAACCCTCCAGTGCCCAGACCCGAACGCTCACGGTTTGAAATGCAACTGTATTCTTTCCGAAAAAAAACGTCTTTCAGTTGGGGGACAAAGGCTCTCAACCGAGGATCTGTTTTGGCGGGAATGTCATTCAATTTATTCGCTCTTCCTCGCTAAAAAGCCAGCCTGCATTTATTTAATGCCACGGCCATTTGGACAATAGATTCAAAAAGGGGTAGTTCTTTTGTCATTTTGGTTCGCGTTCGGTCACATGACTATCTAAAGCCACACCCAGTCGCAGCTCCCGAACTGTTCCTCCTGTAGGAATGGAACAGAAATGACCTGAAAATCAGTCCTGCAGCCAGGGACGGGAGGGGAAAGATTCACAAAACACCTCCTTTTTCTTGGCCCCCCTTTTGTCATGCTCCCATGTGCTCGAGGGTTCGAACGGACAGGTTAACCAACCACTTTTAAATAATTAAAATACTGAGACGGAGAAAGCAGAAGAAAAAGAAAAAAAAAAAGCTCTGTCATTTTTATCTCCAGGCGTTAAAATCGTCTCCAAAAAAGACCTCTAAGTTATTAGACATAACAGCATCCCCCTGCCCCCAACGAACAAGATGTGATGATGGGATTTGACTCCGCCTCTCCTGCGTGGCAGGCTCCACCTCCCCCTCTGCATCAGGACCCTGGCTGTGCAACGGTATGCCCTCGCTCGCTAGCGTTAGCTAAGCGGGGGGAGCTTTGCGGTAGCTTTGCGGGGTGGGGGGTGGGGGGGATCTTTGCACGTCTGCTTCTAGCAACACCAACAGAATGCAACCACACCCACACACCCCTCCCCCACATATCTCACTCTCTCTCTCTCTCTCTCTCTCCCTTCTCCTCCGCCTCCCCATCTCTCCATCGTTTTTCAGCGAGACAGGGACTCGGTGACGTGTTGCCTGGATACATGCGACGTGCATCGAGGATGGGGGGGGGGCTTACGAGGGGGGAAGGAGGGGTGGGGGGGAGGGGCTGTGGTGTGTGTGTGTGAGTGAAAATGTGTGTGTGACAGAGAGAGAGAGAGAGAGAAAGACAAGGCTGAACGAGGGCTTGGTCACACATGAAGTTATTCTCCCCTCCATTTGTTAGTCATGCACACGCCGCGAGGGCAGCTCCACAGTGCCACTTTCACCCCTGCTGGACAAAGCACGTCACTGCACAGGCAGTCCCCCAGCCCCCCCCACTCTCCCCTGACCTATATTAGCCACTCGCATATCCGATCGTCCTGGCAACCGATAACGTAAATAAAGTGCAAATAAACAGCGAGAGACACAAACACGCAAAGCCTGCAAAATGGGGAAGAAGAAACCAGCAAAAAACCTCTCAGTGTGCGCGCGCACGTGTGAGTGCTAGCGAAACGAGTGTGTGCATGCGTGTGTGTGAGTGCTAGTGTAAATGTGTGCGTGCGCGTTGAGACGCGTGTGTGTGAGTGCTAGCGAAACGAGTGTGTGCGCATGTGTGTGTGTGAGTGCTAGCGAAACGAGTGTGTGCATGTGTGTGTGAGTGCCGGTGTAAATGTGTGTGTGTGTGTGCACGCGTTCAGACGCGCGTGTGTGTGAGCATGTCTGTATGTCTCTCTGTGTACGTGCGTATCATGAAAACGATCCACTCTCGCTCCCACAGACAGACTTAAGGTCCTGAGCCGGTGTTGGGACAGCGGGTGACAGCGGTGTGGGGGGGCGGGGGGTGGCGGTGTGGGGGGGGGTACATGCGCTGCAAAAGACAGTCGTCCGCGCCAGTGTTTTTAACGAGGCGTGACCCGTCTGGACGAAGATGCAGCCGCCGTCGCCTCCCCCTCCGCCGCTCCGATGCGTTCGGAGGGAGGAGTGGCACGTCTGCAGGCGGTGAGGCGCCAGCGCCACCTGATGCGCGCCCGCGGTACTGCGGCGCGCTCACTCCTCCGCGCCGCATCGGAGTCCGCCGTCGGAAACCGCGAGCGAGACGCCGACCGTCCGCCACACCGGCGCCTTCTCCACCCGGCGGCCATTAACCCCTTAGAGCTGTGACATCACAGATACGTAATCAGAATGTTCTCAACTGAACATTCTACTGCTGATGTCACAATCGCTACTGGTGACTGACAGCAGTGGAGTTCCAGAACACTGACTGAGAATTCTGAGAGGGGGGAAAAAAAAAAAACAATCCTACAAACCAGCTCTTCAAAGGGTTAAACTTCCGCCGTGCCGCGGTCCCAGACAGACGGAGAGCCGCACACAGGAAACGCGCGGACAGAATCCCGCTCGGCCCGCGAGTGCGCGACCCCCTTCCCCAGTCACGTGACTCGCAGTCTGCCGCATCGTTCGTCCCCTCTCCCAGACCTCAGCGCATTCAAACACCCTCTCTAAACAAACACCTGGCACACTTGCAAACTGCAGGGCTGGCAAGCTTTTCTCCACTGAGTGGTACCTGCTCCTCCCTGTCTGACAGGGTTCGGCAGACTGTCTGATGAGTCTCAGGTCTCTGTAAGAGAGGCACACTCTCTACAGGCTGTCTGATGTGTCCCAGGTCTCTATAAGAGAGACACACTCTCTACAGACTGTCTGATGTGTCCCAGGTCTCTATAAGAGAGGCACACTCTCTACAGACTGTCTGATGTGTCCCAGGTCTCTATAAGAGAGACACACTCTCTACAGACTGTCTGATGTGTCCCAGGTCTCTATAAGAGAGACACACTCTCTACAGACTGTCTGATGAGTCTCAGGTCTCTATAAGAGAGACACTCTCTCTACGGGCTGTCTGATGAGTCTCAGGTCTCTATAAGAGAGACACGCTCTCTACAGGCTGTCTGATGAGTCTCAGGTCTCTATAAGAGAGACACTCTCTCTACAGACTGTCTGATGAGTCTCAGGTCTCTATAAGAGAGACACGCTCTCTACAGACTGTCTGGTGTGTCTCAGGTCTCTATAAGAGAGACACACTCTCTACAGACTGTCTGATGAGTCTCAGGTCTCTATAAGAGAGACACGCTCTCTACAGGCTGTCTGATGAGTCTCAGGTCTCTATAAGAGAGACACTCTCTCTACAGGCTGTCTGATGAGTCTCAGGTCTCTATAAGAGAGACACGCTCTCCACAGACTGTCTGATGTGTGTCAGGTCTCTATAAGAGAGACACGCTCTCTACAGGCTGTCTGATGAGTCTCAGGTCTCTATAAGAGAGACACACTCTCTACAGGCTGTCTGATGAGTCTCTGGTCTCGATAAGAGAGACACTCTCTCTACAGACTGTCTGATGAGTCTCTGGTCTCGATAAGAGAGACACACTCTCTACAGGCTGTCTGATGTGTCTCTGGTCTCGATAAGAGAGAGACACTGCAGACTGTCTGTGTTTTAGAGCAACCCATAAACACTACCACAGTACCGTCCTGTAGGCTATCACTCCAACCCTAACAAAGCACACCTCATTCAACAGCTTGAGATCTCATTGAGCTGCTAATTTAGCAGAATTTGGTGTGTCAAATTAAGACTGAAATAAAATGTACAGCCTGGGCGATCTCCAGGAACAGGGCTGGGAACCACTAATGTACAAAAATACGCCAAAAAAATAATAATTCTGTACAAAAATATAGAGGTTGGAAGGCTAAATATTCTATGAGAGAAAGGTCATCTCAATTTTTTCTTTTTTTTAACTGAAAAATTATGTCGACCACCAGAAGATTGCATTGTATGCATTGTACTTGAGGTACAGTAAGAAGAGGGGGGTATGGTTTCTGATTCTGGGGACCAACAGCCTATGTTTTCCTTCCTAATGTTAATTGCAACCTCTGAATCATAATGAGCCGTTAACTGTTTTTAATTAGACAAGTAACGTCTACTGAAGGATGATTTTTCCCACTTAAGGCTACGTTATGACATAAACAGGTCTGTGTGCCATGAGGAATAACACACATCCCACATCTACATCCTAGGACTTTTAAACCAGATGAAACTAAGGCTTTAATGAACGTGCTGTATGACAAACAATCCCATTTAACTGCAGTAAGCACGGCCATCCGGTCACTGAAACTAAACTATTTAGTGAAAAATGAGAATTTCAGTGACAGAGCAGAAGGCTGAACCTCAGCCAAACCTGCACTGAAGTACAAAAATTATGAATTTAAACATATTTTCAATCTAAACCGATGAAGACATTGGCTGTGACAAAAACCACAATAGACTTTGGTTCCTCAGGACTCAGGAGTCTGTAAATCACTGTGGAAGATACTGTATCGTTACTAACGTCTACAGCAGTGGTCCTCAAACACAATCCTGGGGGACCTCTGTGTCTGCTGGTTTTCATTCCAACCTCAAGCGCAATCCCAGAATTTTAAATAAGATGTTAATTTATTTTACTAATCTAGGTGCTTAGCAAAGACTCTAGTGGTTGATTAGTAGAATCAGCTATGTGCACCCACACTGGCCCTTTCTGGATAAGACTGGGGACCCCAGCTCTAAGACACGAAAAGCACCTAATTAAGAGAAATTAACAGCTTCTTCAAACTCTGGGATTTCAGTCAAGGTTTGAATGAAAACCAGCACACACAGGGGTCCCCCAGGTCCGAGTTTGAGAACCACTGGTCTACAGGTAATACGTATCAGAACATTTGTCATGAAATTCCAGATGTGGAAAAAAATGTGTGAGGCTAATGAAGCAAACCCAAGCTTCTGTTCTGTGGGCCTGCAGACCTGATGTAGCACAGCGAGCCTTCGGTAATGAACCCAAAGAAATCCCAAGAGATTGGCCTTTTGCATCGGGCAAGTAAACACACTTGGCCTTTTCTAAATCAGCAAAACAAATACATTTGGCCTTTAAAATCAGGCCAGTAAACACAAGCCACTCCCACTGTGATGGGCGATGTAAATGAGGGGAAATCACACGCTGTTCCCTGTAATGGAGTCACTCAATCATACCCCAAACCCCCCCCTCCTCCCACGCCCCCCCCCCCCCCCCCACCCCACATGCTGGCCCTGTCGTATGGTTTTTGGGAGTTGGTTTTTGAGGTGCTTCTGTGCTCCGTGACCCACACACACACACACACACACACACACACATGCATGCATACCCACTCTTCAGACTACAGGGGTCATCAGCTACTCATCTTCTCTGTCCTGTCCTGATTGGCTGCCATGACAGAAGACGAGCGTGCTGACAGCCAATGGCGGGATCAGGGAGAGATTGAGGGGCCGGCGCTGTAAACTGCAATCAGAGTGAGACACAAGACACAAGAGCAGAGTGGACAGAGTGTAGCACAGCTTGTAACCGAAAGGTCGCAGGTTCGATTCCCGGGTAGGACACTGCCGTTGTACCCTTGAGCAAGGTACTTAACCGAAATTGCTTCAGTATATATCCAGCTATATAAATGGATACAGTGTAAAAAAAAGTTGTGTAAGTCGCTCTGGATAAGAGCGTCTGCTAAATGCCTGCAATGTAATGTAAAGACACACTCCCCCCGCAGTCTGGGGTCAAATGATTAATCCCTTCTCTCCCCTCTTCTTCTTAATTTTTTTTTTGAGCGTTAAATATTGGCATGACAAAATATTCCAGGGAAAAAAAGCAACGGGCCTCCTTACTGAAGCCTCCTTTGATCTGTGCTTTTAAAAAATGAATCCCCTTTAGGCACAGCACCACATTTAACGAGATGCATTAAAGCTGTCAAAAGGAACAGAGCGGTACTTTTATTTTGACATTTGTGTTCCGCCCCCCTCCTCATTCACCTTGTCTCTCGTGACCGCACTTCCTGGAACCAGTGCCAATTGTATGGCCGTATGGAACTTGACCCTGAAGGATCGCAGAAACCTTCTCTCCTGTGTAAACCCTGCACAGGTTTAGCTCCACGCATTTATAAATCTCCGTCAACACTTTCCTCTCGCACCGGTGCGAAATTTACCTTTAAAAAATTTATACAAAACTGTCTCTGGAGCCCTCCAGCCAATTTAGCCTGACAAAAAAAGATACTTTGAGAACGATTGTCAAACGCAGACGTGGCGTACGGCGTCACCTACCTCGTGAGAGCGGATCGATGAGCAGTTCGCGGCTGCCGAGGCCGGTCATGTGACCCGCCCGTAATCAGCACACACTCGCTCGGTCCCTCGGGTGCCGGAACTTTCTTCGTTGTCCTGAACGAGGAGAGCAGGAGAGCTCCTACGCGGTACGTTGGCCCGGCAACAGCGCATCGCTTTCAGCTTCACGCGCCTCCCATGCGCTTATTATGGGATGGCATTCGTCGGTAGAATATTAGCAACAGGAGAACGACCGGACCGGAGCTTTTTACATTCAGATACGATACAGAATGAATTCACACCACGCGTGGACAAATTCCCGGATTACTAGCGTTGAGACTGAAATGATAAAATGCGATGCATATCAGACTTGCCAAGAACCTGTAGCCAGAAACAGTCGTATAAAAAGAAGTGTAATCAGGGCTTTAATTGATCCATTAAAGCTGCCGCTTTATTTTGTTCGAGGGGTTGAATTGCTTTAGGGCAAATATAAAACCAGCAGACCATGTAGGGAGGACCATTTGGGGAGTCCTAACTGACTATAGTGACTGCCCATCATGGCAAAATGCTCTATGGTAAGTTTCTCAAAGTAGTACTATACCTACTATATCAACTCCTCATCATGGTGTAATACACTCTATGGTATGTTCCTCAAAGTAGCAGTATACCTACTATATCGACTGCTGATCATGGTAAAACATTATATGGTACATTTCTCAAAGTAGCAGTATACCTACTATATCGACTGCCGATCATGGTAAAACATTATATGGTACATTTCTCAAAGTAGCAGTATACCTACTATATCGACTGCTGATCATGGTAAAACGTTATATGGTACATTTCTCAAAGTAGCGGTATATCGACTGCTCACCATGGTAAAATGCTCAATGGTACGTTTCTCAAAGTGGTAGTATACCTACTATATCAACTCCTCATCATGGTAAAATGCTCTATGGTACATTTCTCAAAGTAGCAGTATACCTACTATATCAACTCCTCATCATGGTAAAATGCTCTATGGTACATTTCTCAAAGTAGTAGTATACCTACTATATCAACTCCTCATCATGGTAAAATGCTCTATGGTACGTTTCTCAAAGTAGCAGTATACCTACTATATCAACTCCTCATCATGGTAAAATGCTCTATGGTACGTTTCTCAAAGTAGCAGTATACCTACTATATCAACTCCTCATCGTGGTAAAATGCTCTATGGTACGTTTCTCAAAGTAGTAGTATACCTACTATATCAACTCCTCATCCTGGTAAAATGCTCTATGGTACGTTTCTCAAAGTAGTAGTATACCTACTATATCAACTCCTCATCATGGTAAAATGCTCTATCGTACGTTTCTCAAAGTAGTAGTATACCTACTATATCAACTCCTCATCATGGTAAAATGCTCTATCGTACGTTTCTCAAAGTAGTAGTATACCTACTATATCAACTCCTCATCATGGTAAAATGCTCTATGGTACATTTCTCAAAGTAGCAGTATACCTGCAGCTAGTCTCATTACCCTGCTTCCAATCCAGAAGAAGTGCCATCTGTACCTCCAACAAAAATAAGATAAATTAATGGCTTGAGCCAAAGCAATGAGGGAAGTCCTAACACACCGACTGGACTGCCCGAGATTGCATTTCAAAGTTTAATTTAATCAAAGCTGCGGTTGGAAATTATAAAAATTAATTAACCGTTTTAAACACGGTCGCATTTGTCTTAAATCATTTCCAGTTTGGACTAACCAGCCTCGCCCGACCAACAAAACTGCAGAGGAAGACAGAAAGCTCCAAAATGCCAGTGTTATTAAATCTTTCAAGTGTTGAGAATAAATGTAATATCTTGCACACATTCTGCCATCTGTGATTTTGAAAGCTTTTAAGGATCAGACAGTAGAGTGTGAGCAGAATATCAAACAGGATCCTTTCCTCCCCAGCGCCGTGTAAAAAAGAAAAGAAAGACTAAAAGACTAAACCTTCTGAAAATCTTTAGAATGTTTATAAGATTGAAAGAGCACGAGAAATCTACAGCAAACGGAAAATGTACATAAATATGTACACAGGAGATATTCAGGAGCAAAAAAAAATCAAATCAAACATACTACCCCCCCCTCAAAATACAGTTGGTGAAAAACAGCCAAGCACACGCCACACACTACAATCTCAGCCTTCCGCAGACTGGGAAGCTTTTCGCTGAAGTCAAGCAGTGTTTCCAGAAGCCTGCAGCCCATGTCTAGATGCTTTTGCTCTCAGTCGCATCCTGTTAATGAAGAGCAGTGACCCGAGCAGCCTGATCTCCAGACCGACAGCTCACAGCTCCAGCAGCTGTGCAAGGAGATCTGAGCGCCACAGCGAGCAGACTGGCCCCCATACACAACCAAACACACACAACCAGCCCTCACACACAACCAAACACACACAACCAGCCCCCATACACCACCAAACCCACACAACCGGCCCCCATACACCACCAAACTCACACAACTGGCCCCCATACACAACCAAACCCACACAACCAGCCCCCATACACAACCAAACCCACACAACCAGCCCCCATACACCACCAAACTCACACAACTGGCCCCCATACACAACCAGACCCACACAACCAAACTGATACACCACCAAACTCACACAACTGGCCCTCATACACCACCAAACTCACACAACTGGCCCCCATACACCACCAAGCTCACACAACCGGCCCTCATATAGAACCAGACCCACACCACCAAACTCACACAACCAAACTGATACACCACCAAACTCACACAACTGGCCCCCATAGTCCACCAAACTCACACACAACCAAACTCACACAACCGGCCCTCATACACAACCAGACCCACACAACCGGTCCTCATACATAACCAGACCCACACAACCAAACTCATACACAACCAAACTCACACAACTGGCCCCCATAGTCCACCAAACTCACACACAACCAAACACACAACCAGCCCTCATACACAACCAGACCCACACCACCAAACTCACACAAACAAACTCACACAACCGGCCCCCATACACCACCAAACTCACACAACCGGCCCCCATCCACCACCATACTCACACAACCGGCCCCCATCCACCACCATACTCACACAACTGGCCCCCATACACAACCAAACTCATACACAACCAGACCCACACCACCAAACTCACAACTGGCCCTCATACACAACCAGAGCCACACCACCAAACTCACACAACCAGCCCTCACACACAACCAAACTCATACACAACCAGACCCACACCACCAAGCTCACACAACCGGCCCTCATACACAACCAAACCCACACCACCAAACCCACAACCGGCCCTCATACACAACCAAACTCACACAACCAAACCCACACCACCAAACTCATACAACCGGCCCTCATACACAACCAAACCCACAACTAAACACACAACCGGCACTCATGCACAACCAAACTCACACAACCAAACTCACACAACTGGCCCTCATACACCACCAAACTCACACAACTGGCCCCCATACACCACCAAGCTCACACAACCGGCCCTCATATAGAACCAGACCCACACCACCAAACTCACACAACCAAACTGATACACCACCAAACTCACACAACTGGCCCCCATAGTCCACCAAACTCACACACAACCAAACTCACACAACCGGCCCTCATACACAACCAGACCCACACAACCGGTCCTCATACATAACCAGACCCACACAACCAAACTCATACACAACCAAACTCACACAACTGGCCCCCATAGTCCACCAAACTCACACACAACCAAACACACAACCAGCCCTCATACACAACCAGACCCACACCACCAAACTCACACAAACAAACTCACACAACCGGCCCCCATACACCACCAAACTCACACAACCGGCCCCCATCCACCACCATACTCACACAACCGGCCCCCATCCACCACCATACTCACACAACTGGCCCCCATACACAACCAAACTCATACACAACCAGACCCACACCACCAAACTCACAACTGGCCCTCATACACAACCAGAGCCACACCACCAAACTCACACAACCAGCCCTCACACACAACCAAACTCATACACAACCAGACCCACACCACCAAGCTCACACAACCGGCCCTCATACACAACCAAACCCACACCACCAAACCCACAACCGGCCCTCATACACAACCAAACTCACACAACCAAACCCACACCACCAAACTCATACAACCGGCCCTCATACACAACCAAACCCACAACTAAACACACAACCGGCACTCATGCACAACCAAACTCACACAACCAAACCCACACAACCGGCACTCATACACAACCAAACTCACAACCAGACCGGTGAATTGTCCTGAACCACTGGGCGGAGTTTCAATGTGCTGTCAGCGACTCAGCCACCCAAAACACAGAACAGCTCACAACTGAATACAGGCAAAATCAGTTTTATTTTAGACGGTATTTTTACTTGCATAAGACAGAACCGTTAGTGAGTGGAGATACAAAGCAAGCGGAAGTTTATCTGAAATACCGATATTCTAAAAATATTCTTATATAGAACTTTATCTTCCCCGTAGACAGAAGCAGCTTTACAAACAGGTTATGGCAACTCAACAGCCTGAAAGTAAATTCATTTCTCACTAACTTTAAAAAGAAGAACTGCAATATTTTACATACATTTAATAGCATATCAGAAGATTTATGGAGGAGGAGGAGGGGGGTAATATAAATTCTCCTTAAATGAAGAGTCATACTTTTCACCAAGTAATTAATTCTGCTCTTTCCCCTTCTCTCCATTAAGCATTAGTTAGAAATTATAGCATCCTTCCTACACTAGTGTCAATATACTCAATCTGGAACTGTTCCCATAGTAACCAGGAAAGCCGAAATGTTACCCATTAGAACAGAACAAGACGACAGCTTTGTGGTATTATTATTATTATCTTTTTCCTGTACAACAGCAATCTAACTTATTGCCTTGAGTAATTCCCACATTTGGCCAGCAGAGGGTGCACTTCCAAAGGCCCCTCCGGTTCTCCCCCGATAATCTCAGGGGGGGGAGAGGCGTGGCAGGGGCGAGGGCCGGAGGCTACGCACGTTTAAGCACACGGTTCGCCGTCGGAGGAGCACGAGGGGGAGGGCTTCAGTCCCACGCCTCCCAGTCATCATCTTCCAGCTGAAAAAAAAAAAAAAAAAAAACAATTCAATGCAGCCCCTGTGCAGATTGCTGTGGTTCCACCAGCACTACTGCAAATCTAAGGGGTACCGAGGTGGGTCCAAGAGGAACTCCCAACTGAACTGTTTCGGTTCAAGCTGAACATCACATTCTTTCAATTTCACAAATACTTTTAAGTGTTTGACGTTTTCTATGACTGAATTATGATATTTTCCTTTTTTTCCCCCCCCCCCCAAAAACAAATTTTCACCCATCAAAATATTTTTTATTTTATTCCTACAATCATCGCACACACAGAATCAGTATTGGCATAAATGAAATGTACCGTACCGGCCCTGTTGCGTTGACTTTGGAAAGTGCTATCTGAACTTCCTCTTCTGTCATGTCCAAGTCAAAGTCCTTTTCCCAGTCCTCGCTGATGTCTGTGCTGGACCCTGCAGAAAAAAGGGGCCCAAGGCTTTAAAGAGCCCAGAATCAACATTTACCAACTCCTACCAACCCCAAAAGCCCAGAATCAACTCCAACCAGCTCCCCACAACCCATCCAGAATCAACTCCTACCAACTCCCCAAAGACTAGAATCAACTCCTGCCAACTCCCCACAACCCACCCAGAATCAACTCCTACCAACTCCCCAGAGGCTAGAATCAACTCCTACCAACTCCCCACAACCCACCCAGAATCAACTCCTACCAACTCCCCAAAGACTAGAATCAACTCCTGCCAACTCCCCACAACCCACCCAGAATCAACTCCTACCAACTCCCCAGAGGCTAGAATCAACTCCTGCTAACTCCCCACAACCCACCCAGAATCAACTCCTACCAACTCCCCAGAGGCTAGAATCAACTCCTACCAACTCCCCACGGCTCACACGGAGCACAGGGGCAGCGAAGAACAACAGAAAACTAAGGGTGGGAGACACATAACTATACAGGAATGCCACTACACTTTAACTCACCCGGTTCACACGATCCAAGCAAACTCGGTTTCCCCAGTGTGTTTAATTTTATTAGTGTTTTTAATAGCAAGCTGGCAAATTGACACCTCTATCACAGGGTAATGTAATACTATGCTGCTGGAATTACAGGAACCAGGCCAAGACATTTACTTCAGTAATCTCAACACAAATGAAAACCTTGTTACCAGCCTTGGCAAGAAACACTTGGCACATTAATGGATGTTTTAAAAGAGAAAAACAGGATCGGCTCTCCACATAAACTCGAGATTGGAGCAGACTCAGCATTAATGAAGCCCTCCATATTGGTGGTCCACTCCACACTGCCCAGTTTCCCGCTCGTTCTTATCGCTCGTGGGGTGAGGCTCACCTTTCTTGCCGTTGTTGGAAGGGGTGGACTTGCCGCTGTCCGAATTGAGCTCGAACACCCTCAGGTCCTGCGCCGCCTCCTCTTTCACAGTGTCTGTCCGGGGGGCGGGCCTGGGGGCGGCGGCGGCGGCGGCCTCGCCTCCGGCCCCGCCCGCTCGCGTCTTTGGGGGTTGGTCGGTCTCCGTGGGCGGGGTTTCGGGTTGGGGGACCCTGCCGTCCACCTCCTGCTCCCCCAGGCTGGCCTCGGCCATCCCGCGCGTCAGCTCCTCGGGGGGACCCGTGGCCCCCCCCTCCTCCTCCGGTGACCCCGCGGCCCCGCCCTCCTCCGGACTCCTCTCCAGCTGGGTGGGCGGGGTGGCGCTCCCGCAGCTGGCCGAGGGGGTGACGGCGGTTTCGGTATGGGGCGACGTCGGGGAGGCGGAGTCGGTGGGCGGGGTGCGGGGTTCTACCAGCGGGGGCGTGAAGTCCAAACGAGACGAGGAGGCGGAGCCCAGAAACTCATCTGTCCCAAAACGAAGAGGAGAGGAACAGACAGCACACATTCAGCTGAAGAGAGAGGCGCCACACCTCCACCCAAAACACCGCCACACCTCCACCCAAAACACCGCCTCAACGCCACCCAAAACACCGCCACACCTCCACCCAAAACACCGCCTCAAACTCCACCCAAAACACCGCCTCAACGCCACCCAAAACACCGCCTCAAACCCAGCACACATTCAGCTACACACCACCCAAAACACCGCCTCAAACTCAGCACACATTCAGCTACACACCACCCAAAACACTGCCTCAAACTCAGCACACATTCAGCTACACACCACCACCCAAAACACAGCCACAAACTCAGCACACCTCCACCCAAAACACCGCCTCAAACTCAGCACACACTCAGCTACACACCTCCACCCAAAACACCGCCTCAAACTCAACCCGTCACACGTCACTAGTCAACACGAATGTTAAAATCTGAGAGGTAGTGGAGAAAATGTACTTTTCTGAACAATTTCAATTTCTCACTTCACAGCTCATTCAAGAGAAATTCTCCCACTGAAATCTCACAACGTACATGTAGCACCTGCTAGCAGTGTGGACCGCCATGTTGATTCAAACACACAACCCTCCCGTGCTGGCTAACAAGCAGACGCTCAGATGTGTGCTCGAATCCCATGTAGAGCTTTTAGTTATGCAGTCCCAGAACAAGATAGTTAACAAGCAGTTTCAGCTCATGAACGTGAAAAAATAAAACTGGTCCATAGAAAACATTTTAAAATCCACATTCAGTTGACCCAAGAACATCTACCAAGGTGATGCCCCCCCACACTTCCCAATCTTGCCCCAGACACATATGACCCCACTGTAACAGCAGAACGACGCACTAGGGCAGTGATCTTCAGTCCTGGGCCCGGACAGCCACAGGCTCTGCTGGATTTTGTTGTCACTCGGCACTTGATTGATCAGTTAACGCAGTCTGTTACACAGTTAACACAGTTTGTTACACAGTTAGCTCACCTCACCTGGCTTCTTGGGTCTGAATCGGTTATTTTTTTAAAAACCCGCAGACCCTGCAGCTCTCCAGGACCGGGGACTGAAGATAAGCGATCCAGGGTCCCTCAGAATTACATCCCTTCATTATTACTGCATGCTGTTGCCGTGAGCGACATTCATCCCCACAGACAAGTCCTACAAGCACCGGGGCTGCTCGGCCTCCTTGAAGCACACCTTCATGCTTTTAAATGTTTCTGTTCTAACTCTTTAGTGAATAGAGCAGTGATCTTCAGTCCTGGGCCTGGGGAGCCGCAGGGTCTGCCGGTTTTTTGGCTTTGCTTTAATATCAGCAGCTGATTCAGACCCGAGACACCGGGTGAGGAGAGTTAACTGTGTAACAGGCTGCTATATCTGATCAATTAAGCGCAGAGTAGCAACAAACAAGACCAGGTTAAAACCTGGTACATGGCTGGACCTAACACACGTGATCCGGCCGACCAATGGTGTGACTTCATAACTCGGCCGACCAATGGTGTAACTTCATCACTCACTCAGTCAGTCACTCACTCAGTCAGTCACAGACATTCGCATTTGTAGGGCTGGCCCCGCTGTTGCGGTCCAGCCAAAAACAGCAGAACCAGGACTGAAGAGGACTGGTACGGAGGTCATATCCTACAGGCCCAGGAATGACTGCCACGTACTAGCACAGCTAACATGAAAAATGAACATCAGATTACATTTGGATGGATGAATAATGCAGTGTAAACAGGAAGTGGCACACGCACCCTCCTCTTCCTCTTCCTCCCAGCCCAGGGCCTCCGAATGCGTCACCTGCTCCGCCCTCTGCTTCAGGGCCACTCTCCGCGCCTCTTCCTGACAACAAAAAAAAAAAACAGGTAAAGGTCAAAGTTCAACTCCTTCAGCTCAGCCCTTACAAGCAGTGACTACATGCAGGAGCCCCAATGCCCGATGCAGTTCTAGCCAAAGGAGTCACACTCATGAACGCACTGCCCACTCTACAGCTACAAAGTTACACAAAACATGGACTAAACTACCCGAGCATCGAGCATTAAACTACACTACTGTAACAAGAGCAAAGAACCACGAAAACAGAAAAAGAAGTTACTCCAATCATATGTTTAGGGCTGAGTTTGAGGGTTAGGCAGAGTTGGGGTAGAGGAACAGAGTTGCAGTCAGAAGAGGAGGGTCTTCAGCCTGCGACACAAAATGGCCGACGTTTCCGCTCTCTCCACACACTTCCAGTTCAGCAGAACAAACTAGCTTATCAGCGTCATTCAAGACGGCCATATTGTGTCCATTTGCGTAGTGTGATGAGGGCTTCTCACAGAACAAGACTAACACTCAGGAACAGAAGGGGCTGGTTTGATAATTATTTCATGAATTATCTTTTCATTTATGAACAGCAGACTAATTAAATTACATACGTAGATGACACGTCAGTGACAGATCTAATTTTACAGAGAAGAAAGATGCTATATCATTTTGAGGCCCGACAGAAAATAAGTTTAGGTACTTACATTTTTTTTTTGTTGACATAATACAAGTGTCTTGGATGACAAGAACATGTTGCAATTAAATCTTTTTTCCAAAATAGTATTTACTTCATTTTTATTGAATGTCCCTTGTAGTGTAGGCTTCGGTAAAGTAGAGATTAACAGAAGGGGACAAAAATGAAATGCAGGGTTTTAGGAGAATGAAGATGTTGAAGAGGTTGACAGACTGACTAAAAGGTGTAAAAATGTTTTACATCGCACGGGAAGTTAGTTTCAGGAAAATGAGGGTGACGCTACCTTAAATAAAGGAGGTTGAGGAAGTGTCCAGATATAAATTATATTGGGACTCACACCGATGGCCAACTTGGAAGTTGGAAAAGCGTATTTAAAAAAAGCTGTTCAGAAGCGAACCAGCGACCATCACTTCCAATACAAACACAGATCTTTCAAAGTGGAAACAGGACCTTTAAAGCTTTAAAATTTAAAAGGTTTTATGCAGACATTTATCTAAAGTGACTGCACAACTGGGTTTTTTTATATAAAATCCATTTGTACCACCATTTTACTGGGGTAATTCAGGGCAAGTACCTTTGCACAAACGTCCAACAGAATCAGCCAAGCAGCAATCCCATGTCCAGGCTCTCTATTACACCAAGTCCAATATTAATTTTTAATAAAAAATTATACTTATGCTAATATTTACAATGTGTTCCATATCGTTGAGAGCGCTCACGCTTCAGCGGATTTGATGAGTTTCCTTGGTGTCTCTGACCCAATTTCCTGTTTTCACACATGAACTCCCCCCGCCATTTTATCATCCCCAGACCAGCGCTGGACTTTGGGATTCTCCTTCGCTCGATCGCGGCTTGTTGTGTAAGGAGCAGCTTTCCCCCGATCGCCCCCACCACCTGTTCCCTACCATCCATCAAAACACCCGCCAGCCCTTATCCACCAAACACACTCATGCTAAAGAACCCACAAAACAAACACTCGCACACACACGCTTGCGCCTGCACACATGTACACACACACACACACACACACACACACAAACAGACATATCCTCAGAAAAACCAGCTGTTCACCAGCGTGCGCGCACATGCACGGTCTGACCACCAGGTGGCGAATGGAACGTTTTCCTGAACGTGCCGGCAGCACCGGAGGTGGTCAGCGGCTGTGGCTGTGGACGTGAGGCCTTGGAAAGCGGCTTTATCTGCTGGTCTTTTGCCTCACGGGCACAGGCTGTGACACAGAGAGGCGTGGTTACCTGGTCCAGCTGAAAGACTTTGTAGAAGTAGCGCTGCCAGAACTCGGAATGGGCCACCGCAGCAGGAACCTGTGGCGTAAATGGTAAACGGTAAATGGACTGCATTTATATAGCGCTTTTATCCAAAGCGCTTTACAATTGATGCCTCGCATTCACCAGAGCAATTAGGGGTTAGGTGTCTTGCTCAGCGACACTACAACATGCCCAGGGTGGGGGATTGAACCGGCAACCCTCCGACTGCCAGACAACCGCTCTTACCTCCTGAGCTATATCGCTCCCTGGCGTGAAGAGGACCGGCTCAAGGACAGGGCAGTTCAGACACAATTTCCCAACGTCAGACAGGATCTCATCATCAAAGGTTCACAGAAGCCCAGGAAGAGAGTCTCCCCCTCTCTTTCTCACTCTCTCATTCTCCCCCTCATACGTTTTACTACATATCAAAACGTGAAAACTATTTCTCTGTTTCAAAGGACGGTCAGTCATAAAATGTACTGATATTAATCAGCCCGCCTATCCCACCAACGTCCCAACCCCGCCCCACCCCGAACAGACAGACCTATGAGAGTGCCCTTGGATGCAACGAATGGCAGCGGACCGTACCATTTTTGTGTAAAGGGACCGGATGGAGGGACTGTTGACCAGGAGTTCAGAGATCTCCCCTTTCTTCTCCTCCAGAGAGAAGCCTTGGAGCCAGGCTTCAAACTGCTCTGGGGGACCTGCAGCAAAACACAGGCATACTCAAACGCATACCTACACACAGTAGAGAGGAGACAGGCATACTCAAACGCATACCTACACACAGCGGAGAGGAGACAGGCCTACTCAAACGCACACAGAAACACAGCGAAGAGGAAACAGGCCTACTCAAACGCATACCTACACACAGTGAAGAGGAGACAGGCATACTCAAACGCATACCTACACACAGCAGAGAGGAGACAGGCCTACTCAAACGCATACCTACACACAGCGGAGAGGAGACAGGCATACTCAAACGCATACCTACACACAGCAGAGAGGAGACAGGCCTACTCAAACGCATACCTACACACAGCAGAGAGGAGACAGGCCTACTCAAACGCATACCTACACACAGCAGAGAGGAGGCAGGCCTACTCAAACGCATACCTACACACAGTGAAGAGGAGACAGGCCTACTCAAACGCACAGCGAAACACAGCGGAGAGGAGACAGGCCTACTCAAACGCATACCTACACACAGCAGAGAGGAGTGTCTCAAGTCACTATCAAAGGGACGGACATATTTTCAAAACCCAGGAGGGAATCGAATGAAATATTTGCTCCTTAAATTACAGAATACGATCTTCGAGACGTAAGCACTGCACAGCGTCTCACTGCATTTCATACTGAGCACCATTTAAACGGAAGAGCACAAAAACACGCGTGCTGCAGGAGCAATAGGGCCACCAAGCCCTCCTGGGCCGTGGGACAGGAAAAGCAGGTCTCACAGGCACTGCATTCTAGAGCATTCTAGAACAGGAGCCGATGTACTGTGGCCCCAGCGTCGTGAGCACTGAAACGTGGCTGTGTGCGCTCTCTCCACCCCGGTGAGGCTAACTCCCATCACAAGCCAGGCCAGAGCCAGACTCAAAAACAGGAAGATGTGTGTAGAGGGGAAACTGGCAAAACAGAACGTTCTAGAACAGGATATGGCTGGGGCTAAATGGGCAAAGCACAGATGCTAAAAGACTAAAAGTGCTTTCTTAACTCGCCCAACATGCCCCACAGGAATGCTGCCTTCTCTTTTCATTAGAGGAAAATGGACAGCATGCCTATGCATGCGCAATCCCTAAATCGAGTGTGGTGGTCGCAGCAACGCGTGTAGCCAGTGCAATACGACTGTGCGTAAAACATTCTGAGTGACCAATCGCCTGAAGGCATACAGCAAGCTCTGAGCGAGCAGAGTTCATAAAGCTAAAGCTGATCATGTCGATGACGTCACCCATTGAAGCCAGTCAGCTGAACGGCCCTGATCATGTGACGGAGGGCCGCCGGTGCGCAAAGCAGACTTTTCCCAGCCCTCCGCTGGGCAGCAATGTCTAGGGAACGGCGGTAACGACGGCAACGGCACGTACCGTCGGGTTCATTGCAGTACGTCGCCGGGTCTGCCTGCAGGCTGTACAGACGGGCCTGCGAAACAGAGACGCCAGGTCAACAACACAGTCACACAATGCAATATGGGTAAAGTGGCGATCCTTAGTATTTTCTCATTTTAAAATGCCACTTTTGATACCTTTTCACACTGGCATATTTGTAGCAATATTGATTCAATGTGTTTACATTCTGAAAGTTCTCCTATATATGCTATTATCCACCAGTGGTGTCAGGTGCTACGATCCAGCCCAGTATTCAAACAGGATGATGCACACATAGGAAGTTGCACGACGAAAGAGAAAGAGCCTAAAATCCAAAAAGCGGAGGTCTGAATGAGGTCTGAGACATTGTTCAAACCTACCGTGTAAGACACCATTGTTGGTAGTCTCTAGGCAGGTCTTCTTTCTCAAAAATATGCTACTGCTTGATTACCTCCTCAGAAAAATAAGCACTTGACGTGCTCCTAGCAATAGCTTTGTCTAGAATGGAACTCTGGTATTTGGAGTCTGAAATTAAACTTTTGCGACCACCAATCACCACAGATGTTGCCAAATCCACCAAAACTGAAAAAACTTGAGGATTGGCACTTTAATAACCACAGACAGGCTAATCAGCACAGGCATAAGGGCTCTCTGATCGTAATGTCTAGTTTGTCTAGTAATGTCTAGATTGTCTAGTAATGTCTAGTTTACCCGCGCGATTCGCTGGCGCGGCTCACCTTGGTGCTGTCGTACACCTCTGTCGTGCCAGCAGGGGTCGCCATGAGCGTGATGACATCACAATCGATGGTTTTGTCCGGGGGCGGGGCCAGGGTGTCCGTGATCACGCCCAGGAGATTGGACAGGCTCCTCTTCACCTTCTCTGTGGTCTCCGTGGACCCTTCCACCTGTGGACAGAAAGGGGGGGGGGTAAACTTTTTCAGACAGACTGCCTGGCTCGTCACCAACGCCACTCTCCAAAAAGCCAGGGGACGATTAGACCTCCTCCACCAAATGAGTTACAGCATCTTCCATCTCCTCTGTTCTGATCCTACCAGAACTTACTGCAGCTTTCGACACCGTAGACTCATGATCCTCCTCTCCACCGTGACCTCACTCAGGAACTCACTGCTCTTAAGAGGACTGAATCCTGCATCTCTGGATGTTTCTTTAGGGTTTTCTGGGATGGTGGCTTGTCTCATGTCCAGGGCCTTCCTATAGGGGTCCCCCAAGGCTCTGTATTTGGCTCCCCTCCTCTTTCCCCTGCACAAGCTTATATCATTTCCTGGGTGTGTGTCTCCCATGGTTTTCCACCATCTCTATGCCAACAACACTCTGCTTTTCCTCTCTTTGCCTCCATCTGATACTCAGGACTCACTCTTCATCTCAGCCTGAAGGGCATCTCATGCTGGATGATGGACCATCGTCTTAAGCTCAACATGGCTAAAACTCGGGTGCTTAGGTTCTCAGTCAACCTCAAAGCCACCTGCACATTCCCAGCAATTCCTCACCACTGCTACACCACTAGAGCTTTCTTTTAATCTGCTGCAGGACAGCCCCACATTTTTTTTCTTCAAGAGGCCCAGATCCTACATTATAAATGTATAATGAGATTCTGACAGCAGCCCGGGGACCAATGTTAGAAAAAAAAAACCTTTGTTTTTTTGGCCTCCCCACTGGTGGAGCTGTCCATGACAGGGTGACTCACTTTTCCCTTATTCACTTATGCTGTACATGCATGTAAATATGTGTGCGTAATATAAAGTATTTTAGTACTTGGTTCTGAATTTCAATAAATCATGCGATTGCAATGCCAGTAAATGAACAGAAGTATGCAATTCAGCAATTAAATAATGATAGCATAATTCATAAATACTGTAACAGAGGCATCCTTCTGATGATAATATCAGCAAGCAAACGTCTGTTCACTTCGTCCGCTTCGTCAATGTGCACCTCGCGTTCTTTAATGGACGCCATCTATAATGTCCACCTGTTTGACGTACTGCCCTGTGGTTGAATTACTCACCGCCAGTTTGCTCCGAACGGCGCTGGCCGTCGCCACGATGGAGCACGCCGTGTCATGTTGCACCACGGTGGAGAACTCTGTCAGATCTCGCTTAATGAACTCGTACGCTTCAGAAGACTGTGAAATGGAAGTTCAAAGTAACGTCAACGGCACATCACAGAGCACGATTTACCGTGACAATTACAATCACACACGGCATGCCACACTAGAGACGGGTGGGCGGCTTTAGAAACATTTTCTTCAAATACACGCTTGGAGCCACACCATGCTACACGCTGGGTGAACGTCACAAGGCCTACCTTGTCTTTAACGGCCTGGAAGCCCTGCTGTAGCCAGCCTCCCCACCAACCTCCTTCCCTAGTTACACAGGAAAGAACAGGCGCAACGCTTTAGCAAATGTTACACTCTCTTTCTTAAGTTTCTCTTCTGAACGCTGGTAAATAAATAAATAAAAAACGCAGGGAAATGCCAGGACGTTAAATCATTTTACACCGAAGCAAACGCGTCCCACTGAACATATAGTACCCAACACGAGCTAACGAACGATGTCGTCATTGAAAATACAACCAATATTTTCAAACAGTTAACGTTAATCCATCTGAAATAAAACTATGAGCGAGCCTAATGTGAAACCCATTTAACGCGTTAGTTAGCTAGCTGGCTAACGTCAGCTAGCCACTTTTAGCTTACATGACAAAAGTAAAACGTGTCTGTCAAGAATGTCATATTTTCCCCCCATTCATCAAAATAATGAAATACACAGTCATAAAAATACGATACTGACGTTCGCATGTCATTTTCCTTATCGCTGTGTCAATGCTAAAACATTTTTGTAAACAAACCCAGACGGACTTCCTCTTGTATTAATCCGCAAAAACAAACTGCATCAACAAGCACATCCAAATCATTACCAGCTGTACACGTAAATGTGCATCGAGCCGATAAGTTCTGCATAATAATCCCAAATTGCATTTTTGAACTGGGTAGCGAAGTCTGATAGAAAATAAACAATAAAGATTCCAGCGACATAATGCTCACCCTTCAGCCATTTTCAGCGCATGACATCATCAATATTTACTGAACTCTGACCCAACTGACTAAGCAAACAGATGAAGAAAAAAAGATACACCTTTCAAAATTAATTAAAATACATTTTCTAATTGACATTATAAAACAGTGCGTACATATTCACTACAGATACACATTATATTTTTTAGATATATAGTTCAATCACAATTTCGCTACGGGGTGCGTGAAGGGTCAAACAGTACGGTTACTTAAGTCTTGTTTTCCGATACGCTCAAGGAACGGGTTCTCGCATAAACTAATGACTGCACGTGCGATATGCACTCTATCTTTCGAAGTCATGTAAATTGCTCAATTTAACGAAGGTAATTAAAATGTTTACATTGGTTTACACATAAAATTGTAAAATTCAAGAGTTTATTCATTATGTCAGATTTGTAAAGGACCTGTTTATGAAAGGGAACTTTATACTCAAGTATTTCAGCTGAATTAGTTGTAGTTGGAACTACACAACTGTGTATTACTTTTCCACGCACAGAAGGGACATTTTCAGCACACAAAAGTATTTTCATATGTAGTTCTTGCTACATTTCTACTGAGATAATTACGTTTGTCCAATGTCCTTAGGCACTTTCTGAAATATTCATAGTTGTGTCCACCATTATTTTATTGCAGTATTGAAACAGAAAAATAAACTGCTTGTCTGTGGTCATGAAAATGACACCAGCTACTGTTACATCTGCACCTGAGGCCAATCGATGGAGCTTATGTGTGTGCGTGTGTGTGTGTATGTGTGCCTGCTTGTGTGTGTTTGTGTGTATATGTGTGTATGTGAGTGTGTGTGTGTGTGTGTGTCTGTGTGTGTGCCTGCCTGCATGTGTGTATGTATCTATATGTGTGTATGTGCGTGTGTGTGTCTGTATGTGTGCATGCATGTGTGTGTGGTGTGTGTGTGTCTGTGTGCCTGTGTTTGTGTGTCTGTGTTTGTGTGTGTGTGGTGTGTGTGTGTCTGTGTGCCTGTGTCTGTGTGTCTGTGTTTGTGTGTGTGGTGTGTGTGTGTCTGTGTGCCTGTGTCTGTGTGTCTGTGTTTGTGTGTGTGTGTGTGTGTCTGTGTTTGTGTGTGTGTGTGTGTGTGTGTGTGTGTGTGTGTGTGTGTGCGTGCGTTGCGGCCCTCACCGCAGCTGTGACCCTCTCATTAGCATGGGAAAAGAAAAGAAACACCCACCCAACCACCCCCCCCCATCCAAAAAAAAAAGGTCAGACAACAACCTTCTGGAAAAGTCCAATCTCCTAATTGAAGTTTCCCAGCATCCAGAAGTGGCATATTGTGTCCATGTGTTCTGCAATATGCCTGCTCTGTCCAACCCCCAAATCCCACTAATTGGGCCCTGTCGCTTTCCTAATTAACTCTACCTACTTTTCCCTATGCAGGGTCCCAGGGCAACAAACACTCATCTATTGATTAGCATTTCCTCCAGTCTGAACATCCATCTGTCCTGCACACATTGCGGGGCACCAGTTGTGCTTATGCCTAATGACCATGAACGCGGGCTCTGAATCCAGACCGTGGAAACTCAGAGATGAGACCTGATGGAGAATCCAGTGTGCCGGGCCTGGTCCCAGCATTTACCAACGACCGTTACCTCTGGTCCCTTTTCACAATTTCATTTCCTTTCTTTTTGCTGTTTGTGTGCAGCAAGCGTGTGTGTGTTTGCGTGTGTGTGTGTGTGTGTGCATGTGTACGTGTGTGTTTGTGGACATGCGTGCGTATGTGTGCAGCAAGCGTGTGTGTGTTTGCGTGTGTGTGTGTGTGTGTTGGGGGGAGTTTCTCGCTCTCCTTTTGAACATCGGGTGTCCTATCATCCGTATTCACTTTCATCTGCAGCTCTCTCACACTCTCCCCTGCTGTGATCTCATCAGGGTTCTGTGAGCTTCTCAAGTTCCGTCCTTTCATCATAAGTTCTCAAAGAGCTTCATCTTGCACTAAATTTCAAAATTTCCTCTTTGTACACACACACACACACACACACACACATATTTATACTCAGAGAAATTATCCACTAAGCTCAGTCATCCTGCTTTGTGAAATACACTAATGTTTTAAACTCTCGGTTTGACTTTGGCACTCTGTGATGATGTCACTGCATATGAGAGGACAGTCAAGTTAGTCACCACAGGAAGGGATAAAAAGGGGATGATTAACTGTGTTGATAAACGTCAGACAGGCAATCCCTGCTGTTTATTTTCTGTTTTGTCTGCTTCTCTTCTTCCTTGATAACACAATATCCCTGAATATACAAGCCACATGTCATTTTATCACTTGAGTTATCTTTTTTTGTTTGTTTGTTTGTTTTTGTCGTGTTTAGACCTTGTCAGGGCTGCAGTGAAGGTTGCACAGGCACTGCTCATTTACTGATCTGATCCTTACACACACATATGCACACACACACTCACACACCTACACACACACGCACACACACTCACGCACATGCACACACACGCACACACACACACTCACATGCACACACACACTCACACACATATGCACTTACACACATGCAAACACAATCACACACACACACGCACACGCACACACATACACACACGCCCACACACACACACACACACACATACACACACATATGCACACACACACACATACACACACACACACACACACACATACACACACGCACACACACACACACACACATACACACACGCCCACACACACACACACACACACACACATATGCACACACACACACACACACACACACACACACACACACACACACACACACACACACTGCCCTTCTCATGGGTCCACACCATCTGCCGCGGGAGCGGAAACCCCAGTTTTGCTGGAGTCAACATCCCTAATTACCCCGCTAAAGGAACCCCAGTCCCCCATCTCTAATCCTTCCTACCCCAACCTGTGTTCTTCGAGGGCCGGGGGAATGGCGGGGGGGCGGGGAGGACCAGGTGACACCAGAGGCCCTGTTCCCTCCACGAGAGTCCCACCAGTTTGGGCTGTCCCGCAGCTGCGTCCCCTTTTTTAGGCCAAAATACAGCTGACAACAAGCAGGGGTCCCCGCAACGTCAATGCGTCCCCATAAATTAGGGTGTAACCGCTTTTGTTGGGTCTGGGTGTCAGGGGCCCCCGGGCGTGGAGGTAGCTGTTACTCTGATGAAATGGATATTGAATGGGGCCGGGCGCGTGTCAGAGATGGGAGAGGGAGGGGGGATGGGGGGGGGGGGCGGCCCGACCCCATTGTGTCCCACCGGCCGCCATTGTCCCGCTCCGCACTGTTTTTTCATGGGACACAGAGACGGCGAGAGAGGGGCGTGTGTGTACGTGTGCGTATGTGTGTGTGCGTGGGGGTGGAGGCGGGGGAGCACAAGAGTGCCTCTCCAATTAAGGAACCTTTCATCGTTCCTCTTCAGCTCGTCAGATGTGGGAGATTCAGCATGTGTTTCCCTAACCCCCCCCAGACACTGATAAGTGGACAGCGATTGTGTGTTCTGGATAAACCCCACTTCACTCTGTTTACATTCATGGCCTTGTTTTCCTGCTTTTTACTTCTTTTTTTTTTAAACGGTCAACACTTGCCTTTTTGGTTCTCCGGAGGGACAAATTAAAGTAGAATATATTTCTACGAACCTTGTAAAAAAAAATGTTAAATTGTGACGTCACTACATAACCGGTTCAAACACCGCGACAGCAGCAGGAAAGGGCAGCGCTCAACCGACTGAACTCAAGGCACGTCTCCAAAAATGCAAGTAGCTGTGTGAAAAGAAGGAATGGCTCTCGATATGAAAATATGTATTTATTTGCTTATGCCATATCAGAGGGTCATATCATAACCCAATAAAAACATAGATGTCTTTGGCTGTCGAGCAGCTTTCAGTTCTGTAGGCAATATATCGATTCATTTTTATATCATTTGTTTAGCATTGCTCAGTTTTGTCACAGTGAAGCTGTTTGTCATTGTTATGACGGCTGCAGGGCATCTGTTTTTTTTTGTTTTTTTTTTTACTGTGGATGAAATAAATTAGTATGTCTATTTATGTGGACAAGTGTGTATGTTGTGCCAAAAATACTGAAACAATTGAACATGTACCAGATGCTGCGCACTTCAGAAAATCTGGAGTCGTCTCAGATTAATCTCCCAAAGGTAGGACTGACGAAGCAAAGTGAGACTAACAGTACCATAAAAGAACATTTGAAATTCACCAACACTGCATATTTATAATGACTCAAATACAGTTACAACATATAATGCGTATAACTCAAAAACGATTAGAACACATCATGTAATACTGAAATGCAATTACAGCATAGAGTGCTGATCAAGCGTCCAAGCTGCATTTTCTTAATCGGTGTTAATTTTTCTTAATTGGTGTTTCTTAATTAATCGCGGCGATCGATCACCGGCGCGTACGAACGCTGACTCACGCTGTGAGGGTTTCAGCTGTCGTCCCCGGGGGCTAGGAACGCAGAACCCGGAGCTCGGGGGGGATTCGATGGGCGGGGGTCGCGGATAACGAGCCCTCAAAAGTCGCGGCCCTCGAAGGCGCTTAACAAAGCGAGCCGAACGGCTCCCGCCGACCATGTGACCACGGGGCCCACGCGCGCATTTCTTTCTCATCGCCAACGAGCCGTGCCGACGGCTGATTGGTGGTCGACAGAGCGCGGGGCGCACAATGAGGCATTGGGGTGCGGGCGGGCGGTCGGGGGGAGGGTGGTGGGGGGGGGGGGGGGGGGGGGGGGGGGGGTTAGGGGTATTGTCTGGGAGTGCCGTCGTTACAGGGCGCCTGGTCTGGGATTTCCAAAGCTGGTTAGCGGCTGACACAGCTGTCTTTTTAGCCCCCCACCCCACCACTTAACAAGTCTGGGAGCTGTCTATTTAGTAAGCCCCTTTCCCACCTCCCCCCCCCCCCCCACACCATCGTGTACTTCACCCCAACTCATCACCCCACCTCCCCACTAATTTTTTATTTTCAATTATAACTTTTTTTTTTTTTAAAACATGGCTGAGATTGATTTGCTTTTTCGCTAAATTCTCTCTTTGGATTTTTTCTTACCATATCCCCATTAGAGCTTGCCTCTGTGTTTCTGTCTGTTGATTGTACTGTAAGGTGAAGAAAAAACGCTTAGGCTGAAAAACGAGCGTGGACAGGTGCTACAGCACGTAGACAATTTAAACTTTTGAGACGGAGAGAATGTGATGTTCCGACCACAGTTACCATGGTAAATTACCGCACACAAATAATCGAGCGAAAAAGATGCGATTGAAAATGTATATACACATGGAAGTTAGATAAATAAAGAGAATAGCATTTAAAAAAAAATAAAACAATATATCTTTTATTTTAGATAACAAATACTGTATATACAAATAAACACAGGCATTTAAATTCTTTATACCATTTTTGTCCTTGTTGTGGTAGCTGTATAGCCAAAAAGACAAATTGATAGCAGCTATCTTCACTGTTTCAGGCCAGGAATATAACAACTGTTCAGCACAACATAAATTAGAAAACAGAACTGAATGTTTATCTGATGGTTCTGTGCACTTTCTAGAAAAGTTGCCGATGTAAACAAGTATATACTGACCAAAAAAAGAAAATTACAAAATGCCAACGGCATGCTGAAGAAATCACTATCTGTACATTATATTTACACACTTAGACAGAAACTTTCAAGGTGGTTTCTTACTTCTTTCTTCCCTTCCTTCTGATTGGATAAGAAGGAATAGTCCCCTCTGATAGGTCCCAGAGGCTGCAGCAGCTTTGCTGCGATTTCAGAGAACCGTGGTGCGGCCTGCGGCCCAGAGTTCAGTCCTGGGGCTCGCCTGCTCACTTGCCCATGGCGAGGCTGTGCAGGCGGGGCAGGGAGGCGGGGAGAGGCTGGCACAGGGCGCAGGGGCAGGGCAGGCCGTGGTAGTGCCGGTAGGAGGCGGAGAGGTGGAAGGGCTCCTTCAGGAGGTCCTGGAGCGGGGAGCGAAAGGGCAGGTAGCCCGCGGAGGGGGGCGACTGGGGAGCCGAGGGAGGGGCTGGGGGGGCGGCGGGGGCCGGCAGGGGCGGAGCTCCCACCAGCGAGTGCAGGGACTGGACCAGGGGGTGCAGGGAGAGCTGCTGGGGGGCGGCCGCGGTCGCCGCGGAAACCGGGGCGGCGCGGCGGGTCACGTGACCCTGGCTGCCGGCGGCGTTCCCGCCGTACACCTCCCCCACCAGCCTCTTCATCTCGTCCAGCGAGCTGGAGAGCATGAGGATGTAGTTGCGGGCCAGCAGCAGGGTGGAGATCTTGGAGAGCTTGCGGACGGCGGGGCCCTGGGCGTAGGGCATCACCTCCCGCAGCCCGTCCATGGCCTGGTTCAGGTCGTGCATCCTCTTCCTCTCCCGGCTGTTCACCTTCAGGCGCAGGTCCTGCCCGTCCTCCCCGGCCAGCCCCGCGGGGGCCTTGGCCTTGCCCCCGCACCTCCCCTCCGTCCCCCCGCGAGGGGGCTCCTGCTCCGGGCTGCACCCCTGGAAGCCCCGGCTGGAGAAGTAGACCCCCGAGCGCCCCTGTCCGTCCGTCGCCAGGTCAGGTGAGGAGGAACGGCTGGAGGAGGAGCCGGCTTCCGAGTCCATGTCCAACAATCGAGATTTAAAATTTTTTTTAAAAACGTACACAAAAAAAAGTTAAAATAAACAAATCTATTAATCTCAGTCTCTCTCACTCTCTGTGTCCGTCTCTGCTGTTTCAATGCTATAAACCAAGTGTGACTACAGAGGAGCTCAATTGAAAGCAAACTGCTCTGGTCCGTGAGTAAAGTTATCCTCTCTCTGGTCAGGGGCACTTGTCCTAAATCTACACCCCCCTGAGGGCAGTATTAAATGACAGCGGCGGTTTCAGATCAGGGGCTAGCAGTCCTGGTCCAGGCTCTGATGGGGGGACTTTTATACCCCTGACCTGACAAAGGAACAATGAGCCGCATAATGAGCACTTAGCGACGGCCAATCAACGGAGAGGACACGGTCTCTGTCCCGCCCCCTTTTAACTACCTCTAATCCCCATCCTATACTGCACCCCCACCCCACCCCCCTCCTCTGCCTCCCCACCCCTCCCCACGGGCTTACCCCACTCACACCCTATGCACATTAGCCAGACCATGTCCAAATTCACACATATATGCAAAGGCACACACAGTAATTGTCAGACAAAGCTAAAGGTTTAAAGTGTTTAACTGACTGTGCGCCGAATGGTTTAAATCACTCTTCCATGCCTGGCATTGTCTGGCCTGGCAGCTTGACGGCTTCGGCAACACGGGATCGACATCACGGCCATTTTGGGTCTAAATGGACCGAATGAATTTCACGATGCGACCACAACACAGAGGAAATCCATTTTACAGTCAAACAGGTTCCCTTATAGTGAAAGCTAAATTATACCATCAACATAAGAGTCAGAAAAAGGATGGAATATTTTAAGAAACAAACTATTCATTTATTTATGTTTACATGTTAAGCACTAAAGCATTATAAATATCATAATGTATGTGCTAATGTAGTGTTTTTCCCCATTTACTAGTAATAGAAGGTGTGTTAACAAAAGGATAAGTATTAGTTTGTGCCCCACAGAGTCTTACTTGATTGGATTACTTGAGATTATTTTTTTCAGTAAAGTATTTCTGGATGTACTAATATGTGACCGATGATCCTATTCATTCTCTGTAACAACTATCCCCCAGCACTGCCCAATTTTAAATGATCTCCATTTTCCCCACCAGTATCACAGAGAGATCTATGACTGACATGGCGAATTTGTAAAAATAAAAAATAAAAAATAAAAAACATGCGGACAGAATGTTAACAGTGCCATTATTGCAGCCACACACCAGACTGAGTGCATATGAGCAGTTTACAGACACAAAGGTGTACAAAGTTTCAAGCTTTTACAAAATAATATACAATGCAATAAAATATGGTAGTATGTATGACCTTAACTGTGACGCTCATAGAAAGCTCTAATTTCTGATTCTCTCTTTACGTGTATTTTAAACAATCTAAAAATTTTTAGAAATGAAATGAGATGACAAGCACATTTGCCAGGTTAGAAATAGTGCATGAAAACCAAAAGACCAATAATAACAAATGATCACTGGCCTGCACTTGGTCCCTGTCTGTTTTTCTTTCAGAATCAAACAAAGAAGTTATTATTATTATTATGATTATTATTATTATTATTTTTATTATCATTATTATTATTATTATTGATGGATTGATTGATTGATTGGAAACCTTTCTGGTACAGAAGGCAGTTTAAGGGAAGGATGTGGCCAGCAGCTACTGAGCTGTTTCTTTCAGAGTCACGTAGAAGAAGGCGGTCATGTGGGTGTAAAAGGAAATGACTGCTGGGTAGTTTTTTATTTTTTTTATTTTATCCCCTCTCTTTTTCAGTTCCCAGTGCCCCTGCTGCGATCCTCTCCTCGCTCCATGCTGCCCGTTTAAAATTAAACAAGAACCCCGAATTAATGGCGAACCAGGGGCAATTTACTCAGCGTTAAAGACAATGGAGGCGAGTTCCGTACTCACCCTTCTCAAACAGGCTGTGAAATCGGTTTGGGTACGGACTGGGAGGGGGGTGGTTCGGGGGGGGGGGGGGGGGGTGGGGGGGGGGGGGGGGGAGAGTGGGGCAGGGGGAGTCTTGATGAAGCGGCATAGGAGGAGGAGGCGGAGGAGGAGGATGTGGGGGAGGGAGGGACGGGGGGGCGGTGTTCAAAAAAGACACAAAAGTCCCAAGTTTCACAATGCCGGCCTATTCTGTGGTAAAAGAAAACCCCTGGGTTTAAGCTGGTTAAGTTTCTGAGCCGCAGCGCAGAGTCAGTTTCACTCCCCCTCCTCCACCCCCCCCCCCTCGTTCTGTCAATGCTGTCCCCCTTTCATTAACATCACTATAACGCCCTCCGCTCTCGTTTCTGAAGCGGAAGGAAGGGGAGCCGCGTAGAGGGGCATTATCATGCTAAAGTTTACAGTACCTTAAGCTGCCGCCAGAGTTTTTGAAATGGATATCGACCGCAGATTTACCTCAAAGGCCACATCTAAAAAAAAAAATAATTTTAAAAACACGCTACGCTAGGACGTGAGCCTGTTCTCACACGACCCTGCTGTGTTTCCCTCCAGAATAGAGAACCTGTTTCACTCAGCTTTTTTTGTTAAGATGAGCTTATTTTTTTTTACATGAATGAAGTGCATTTTGAATTAGTGTAGTATAATGGGTAAAGAATGGGGCGTGTGACCTAAAGGTTGCAGGTTCGATTCCTGGATAGGACGCTGCCGTTCTACCCTTGTGCAAGGTACTTAATCTGCTTTGCAGTCAGTATGTATCCAGCTGTATAAATGGATGCAACGCGATGTAAAAATGTTGCGTGAGTTGCTCTAGATGAGAGTGGCTGCTCAATGCGATGTAATGTGATTATGTGTTTATTTTTGTTTCTTATTCCACTGTAGCAAGCTGAAGTAGCTCTGAAGTAGTTTCTGGTCGCTCGACCGTGCTCTTAAAAGGCCGGGACGAGAAAGAGCCCCGCAGTTTGTACCGTGAGCGGGAGACGCCCGCGGAGAAACAGAAATGGAAGCTCATAACAAACGAAACGTACCGAGCGTCTTGCGCTCGCTCCCCCCGGACTGACCCTCTGTTTCCTCCGTCAGCGCAGAACTGTGTTGCATTCTTTTTGTTTTTCTCTCCGTAGGAGGAGAGCGCAGCGGCACGCAAGCTAACGCGCAACGCGCAACACGTAACACGCAACACCCAACACGCTGAGGTGGTCATGGTTACGGAGCACCCAGAAGCCCACCGCGACCAGAACGCCATCGCACCGCACCTCACCGTGCCAAGACAGGGGGCGGAGGGGGGGAACTTGTTTGCACCCCCGCCAGAGCAAAGGCCCAGAGGCGTCCCGTGTGGGGGTTGGGGGGGGGGGGGGGGGGGGGGGGGGCGGGCGGAAATGTACAGTAAGGGAAAAAAAGCAGAAGGGAGAAATCTGATCAAAAAATCCAGCTGGGCCGAAGAGGATTTCTCAAACTTTCTGAGTGGAATTTCCTGAGGAGAAAGACAAAGGAGCCAGGGGAGTGCATGTGTGTGTGTGTGTGTTTGTGTGTGTGAGAGAGAGAGAGAGAGAGAGAGAGAGAGAGAGTGTGTGTGTGTGAGAGAGAGAGAGAGAAAGAGAGTGTGAGAATGTGTGTGTGTGTGTGTGTGTGTGAGAGAGAGAGAGAGAGAGAGAGTGTGTGTGTGTGAGAGAGAGAGAGAGAAAGAGAGTGTGTGAATGTGTGTGTGTGTGCGTGTGTGAGTGCGTGTGTGTGAGTGTGTGTGTGTGTAGGTGTGTGAGTGTGTGTGTGAGAGAGAGAGACAGAGTGCGTGTGTGTGTATGTGTGTGTATGAGTGCATGTGTGTACGTGCGTGCGTGTGCGTTTGTGTGTGTGTGTATAAAATGGCACTGGTAATAGTTTCTCTATTGTGCAGTTGTTGGGTGAATTGACCAGGAATAAGCGGGTATGGATGATGGATGGATGGAAGGATGGACTCTTCCTCTTACGCTTTCTTAATTATGCTGTTTCCTTCCTGTACATATAAATGACAGCAACTAGATCATCTGGGTGATTTCCTGCCAAAATGTTTGAACATTTTACCATTTTCTCTCAGCCTGAAATGAAGAGAGAATTCATTCATTTTGAGTGAAGAATAAGAGGTCACCTGGAAGATGGAAGATTTAAAAAAGCACAGAAATCTGTGATTTAACTATTGGCATGAAACCGAGAAAACCCCTCTCCGTTACTTTCAATTTAAAATGAAAGGTAGATCTTGTAGGTAAAGTGTGTGGTAAAGTGAGGAAAAGTGGGAAAAAAAAACATATTTAAAGTTTCTTATCCCTTTGCTTAGCCCAACATTGTTACGTCACATGAAACTGCACACTGCTCTCATTATTATTCATGTGTGTGTGTGTGTGTGTGTGTGTGTGAGTGAGAGAGCGTGTGTGAAACTGCGCACCACTCTCATTATTATTCATGTGTGTGTGTGTAAAGATTTAAGGCCACACACGGGGAAGCGAAACATGGGATCAGCTCCCGGTTCCCGTTTAAAGCCTATTAGGGCCTCCCCTTGAAGTCGGTCGCCGTGGTTCCATGTCTCGCTTGTTTAGATTTTTTTTCTTTTAACTCTTTCTGCTTCCTATAATCTGGGGTCCTGTCCAGGACCCTCCCCACACCCCCCGTCCTACCCCCCAGGCATTCTCCGAACCCCATTTCCACCGTGGGGCTCGCGGCCGGTGAAAGTGCTCGGGTCAGCGGGAAAAGGAGTCCATTATTGCGGGCGTATGCTTGTACCGACATGGGCTAATGCTAGATTAGCACCGTCGGGCGGGGGGGGGGGGGGGGGGGGTGGGGGGGGGCTGGGGGGGCTGGAGCAGAACGCTAAGCCTAAGAGCAAACCGCGTTGTGTTTGGAGTGGGGCTCCACGGGCTCCGCGTCCCCCTAAGGACCCCCTTTCCCTTTCTCCCCAAACTAATCTGGGCCATCGGGCAGAACAAAAGAACAGAGGAAAGATACACTGTTAAGGCCTTCAGCACAGAGATCAATGGATGGATGGATGGATGGACAGACAGACAGACAGACAGACAGATAGATAAATAGATAGATAGATAGATAGATCCTGTCTATAACCCTAAGTGCTGTGAATAAAAATCTTTAAACAATGGTCAGTGACATCACCAACAGTCTCCAGAGGACAGGGGTGGAGATATCACAAGCCACCGTGCACAGAAGACTTTGAGAGTAGGATTATGGATTATGTTACACTGGAAGATGCAAACATTCTCATTAGCAGCAAGAAAGAAAAAGCCAGATTAGAATGAATCCACAAACAAAAAAATATACAGAGACGAGCCAAAGGACCTCTGGAACAAAATTTTATGGAGACCGAAATGAGCCTTTACCAAACTGACAGGAAGCCGAAAGAGTGGAGAAAGGAAGGAACAGCCCACGTTCCAAAGCACCCCCGCCCCCCCCCCACCACCCGTCTGTGAAATATGGAGGAGGTAGCGTCATGGCACGGGCGTGTACGGCCGCTTCTGGAACAGTCCCGCCCGTCTTCACTGATGATGTAACAGGATGGAGCACCAGGGCGATTTCTTAACTGTGCAGACAGATTGTGTCTGGCTGCGTACAAAAAAAAAAATCCCTCCAACCTCATCAACCGCTTTGTTCTGCGGCAAGACAATGACCTCAAACATGCTGCTTACTCAACCAAAGCATTCATCAATGGGGAAAAAAGCGGAAAGTTACGGACTGGCCAAATCAGTCGCCTGATTTAAATCCAATGAGCATGCACTGGATTTAAATCAGGTGGAGACTGACGACAGAAACTCCCCAAAGCAGAGATCAACTGAAAGAGGCTGCAATGAAGGCCTGTCTCTCTGTCTGTCTGCCTGTCTGTCTATCTGTTTGTCTGTCTGCCTGTCTGTCTGTCTATCTGTTTGTCTGTCTGCCTGTCTGTCTGTCTATCTGTTTGTCTGTCTGTCTGCCTGTCTTAATTTTTTTAATTATATAAATATATATTCAAATAGCTGCAGTGAACACCCCAGTGCACCCCCTCACTAAAAAAAAAGCTGGCACCCTTCCCCTCACGGCCTAACCTGACTACACCTCTCGTACCCCAGAAAGGGGCGTAGCGGCACCGTTCAGCACGGTCGCTCCAGGGAGCATGTTCCAGCAGATCGGGAAAAAAAAAAGAAAAAAAATTTCATTGGCAGCGATAAAGCGATAAATTTTAATTTCCCAACAGCGAGGCTTTTTCCCGAACCGTCTCGCTACACCCGACCCGTTTTTACACACGGGGGACTTTCCCCTTTTCAACGGGAAATCAAGCGTTCATGTCGGGACAATAATTTTCAGGAAGGGCGCCTGGGCATTTGGCTAACCCCCGTCAAATATATGGAATGTGGCCTGTATTCAAAGCACTTATCTTTTAACTTTAACTTAAGAACAAATGCAAGCTTTAAGTATCTTCTTCACAAACTCACTTGGGTGAGTTTTCTTTTAGTGACAGCTGAACTTGCCAGCCTGTTTTTGTGATTTAAAAAAAGCTCATGGATCTATCTATCTATCTATCTATCTATCTATCGATCTGTCTGTCTGTCTGTCTGTCTGTCTATTTATCAATCTATCATACAGCCTCTGTGCTATTTTGGCAAGGTCTGGAAAAATTAGTGTAACAGTCTGTTATGAAATTGTGGCAAATGAGCATGCATTGTTTGGCAGGTTACTATCATAATATGTATCTGTGCTTCTCGCCCTCAAGTAGCTGGAGTTATAAAGATGATACATTTACTGTGCTATACCAGTGTGGAATGACTACAAAACCTATAACCTGTAATAATGTGCATACGTCGGTTCCATTTTAATTTCAGTCAATTCAGGAAATTATTTGAAATTCAGTGAATGAGCTGAACGATCCCCATAGAGGATTATGGGTATTATTCAATTTATGAACTCATCTGAATTAAAATGGATAGCACTCACCAACATTGTCACAGAATATGTTGTGGACATTTACAGGAGCGCTCTCAAATATCAGACATATTTACGAAACTCCAGCGCTTTCTAGTAAGTGTGGATTCCTTCTTGTTATTAATAAGAAAAGGAAAAAAAAAAAGAAAGAAACTAGAATTTCACGCCTATGTGAGATGAATGTACTGCAAATGTATGAGGGTTGCGATAAAAAATACAGTCTTGTATCACCCCATACAAGTTTGTGCCTGGATGTCTGCTTGGTCCATTTTGAAGATTTTACCAAAATTTAAAGCTTAGTATTAAAGTTCAGTGCTCCAACTGTGCAAGCTTATTACTGGGTTTAACAAACATATCCTGCTGCATAAGTGAAATGCTTATAAAAATGTGTCATCAACATCTAAAAATTTTCAGATTTTAATCCGTTTTTTTCTCATTACAAGCCATTCTTGGAGTCCTTTATAATAGCTCTGTCAATGTTGCTGTTCTTCCTGTGTGGGTTTGTTTTGTCGCACTGATGTCAATCATCTCTCAAACAATAAGAAATGGGTCACCAACTGCTGATAACTTTTATTTTTTCTGCTTCTACACCTGCTGTGCATAGGTCCCGACAAAGGAAATCTTCAGAGGTATTTGTTTTCCGAAGGATATTTGTTTCGCACAAAAGGTTTTTCACCAAAGGTTCATGGAGGGTACCTTTTAAACTGGATGCAGAGAGAGAGAGAGAGAGAGAGATAGAGAGAGGGAGAGAGAAACAGAGAGAAACAGAGAGAGAGAGAAAGAACAAGCCGTGCCTTGCTGTCTAACAGATGTGTTGTTTATCTCACATCAGCGAAGGCCTGCCTCAGCGCCCTCATCTCACGGCGCTAATACTGGAAAGCCCCAGGATTCCTGCCTACACAGAGAGAGAGAGTTCACTGCGTCGCTCGCCCGCTCGCTCGCTCACTCGCTTCAACATACCTACTTCCTTTCTGTCACAAACACACAGACAGAACAGTGAATAATGGCATCCAGCAAAAAAGGGAGATGCACACTTTTTGTTTTTCTGCTACATGCACCGGCATACACTTTCACACGCAGATGCACAGGACGTGCACCCTCTCTCTCTCTCGCACACACGTGCACGCGCACAGACGCGCACAGCGCATGCATATGGACTCTCACGCACGTGCAAGCATGAATGCACACGTATACACTCATAAAGCACACAGAGGCATGCGTACTCACACATACACACACACTCACACTCACACACACTCACACACACATTCAGACACACACACACACACGTACACACACGCACACACATTCAGACTCACACGCACACGCACACACTCACACACACACACACACACATTCAGACTCACACACACACGCACACACTCACACACACACACACACACATTCAGACTCACACACACACACACTCACACACACATTCAGACTCACACACATATGCACACACTCACACACACATTCAGACTCACACACACAATCCCACATATACACACACTCACACACACACACACACACACACACACAGACAAGCACACTCAAAGCTGAAGAGATCACCGTACACTGACGTGGGCCAGTGGCGCAGTGCACTGTCAGTCACACTCTTAAGAACAGTTGGCTGCTCGCTGGAGCGAGGGGAATGCTTTGTGTTCCCCAATCTGCACACTTCTGCCGCTTGTCCTACCACACCCCCCTCTCGGCCCCCGCCCCTGCCCTGCCCCCCCCCCCCCCCCCCCACACACACAGTAATCCCCCTCGGCACAGCCAAAGCACACTCCAGTCCTTTCATCAGCACCATTGTCTCTAGGTTTTACCTATGCTTATGTTCCCTCGTCATGGTAACAACCCCACCCTCCCCTCTCTTACAGCTGGCCCATCTGTGGACTGGTCTGGCATATGTCTCCTCTGGAACCCCCCCCCCACCCCACCCTTACCCACCCTCCTCGAAACACAGACTTCATCATTCACCACCATCATCATCATCCTAATCACTTGCACCAACAGTTTGATGTCAAGGTCTGCGTAAGATCTTAAAATAAACAATTACCATCAATTATATTATACTCATCATAATTACAATCATCATCAATATCATCATCATCATCATCATCATCGCCATCATCATCATCTTTATTGCCTCACCTCACCTACCTACCACCACCGCCCCCAAACCCCCTCTCCAATCCAATTTGCCAGCCTAACTTGAGGACATTCCTACAAATCAAAGGCAAAGACCATGGATGGACAGAGTCAGAGCAGCTATACATTGATTTTAGATATTTATCACCTCACGCCTGCACATAGCACCCGTGCGCTCCCCTCTTCTCTCCTCCTCCGTGCCTCGTTCACCCCGGGGGGGCTGCTAAGCGGTGACCCCGGGGGGTCGGAGGGGGCAAACAGTGAACGCTGGTGGCAACTGAAGCCCTCCTTTGTGGCCTTCTGCTGGGGGGGGCGCGCTGTGTGTACTTAACACTCCCACCGGAGGGACCGTAGCAGTTAGCGACACCCTGATCGGGACAGACAGAAGTTTTAATGAACTCAGGGGCACGCCGTTCATCATCGGGCCCGCACCACATCCTCAATCGGATAGATTGGGTGGGTTGAAGTCGGCAGTTACCACGTCGAAAAAAAACCACACTTCTCAATTCTCCTCAGCCTCTTCCTTCCTGTTTGAGCTAAATGTGTTTATTTTAATACAGCCCAAAAAAAAAAAAAAAAAGTATTGGTCTTTGTTGATGAATAACCGCAGATGATCGCTCGACTGGCCATGAAAGGGAAACGCGGCCAATCACGGGATGATGCGTTTATTTTATTTTTATTTTTCGATTGTAATCTGGCGTCGGAACACAACGAGCGCCTTTTCTCTGAATTCATGGGGGAAAGTCTCATTGGAGGGTGAATCAGAAGACCACATACTTGGATTGAGAAAGTCAAGAAAAGGGCAGTAACTCAGAATAGGGTGGTACAATTGCACAGCTTTTCCATTTAGTTTTCTGTCATTTTTTTTCTTCCCGCTGGGGATTTTTATTTTATTTTATTTTATTTTATTTTTGGGTGGAAGTGTGTGGGGGGGGGGGGGGTGTTGAGGCCCCATTCCTAATTTTCCTGTATTCTGTTGTCCTGAAGTGCCGTTCTGATACTATGTCAAAAAAAATTGTGATGTAAATGAACTTGGGCTTAATTAAACTTTTAAATCTAGTTATTTGTACAAACATATGGGAGCAAAAAAGCTTAATTCAGAAATATATTTATAAAGATGCAGAATATAATAAAGTAAGTGAAAATGTGGTCGATGCTGTTTAAAAAAAAACACGTGTGAAAGAATTTACCACTTCGCGAAAGAAAACAAAACACAATGACGTAGAGAAGATAAAACTCTGTTACATGTAAACCTCCATCACATACCCACGCACACGCTCACACATGTACATATTTGTGCAAACAAACACATTTATGCACACGTGTACATACAAAGACCACATGCAGAAACACACCCACATACACACACCACAAACACACACACACACAGGAACCCTCGTGCACACATGCGCAAACACATTCATACACACTCACACACATACCCAATGGACTCCATTTCATTCAGTGTCACTGGAGGGGGTGTGACCTAACAAAGGAAAGGGCGTGACCTCCCCATTCACTACCCTCCCCCCCCCCCCACCCCACCCCTCCTGTTAAACCAGAAACACACAGGAACGGGGGGGTGCTTCTCCTAATTGTGCAGGGGGGAGTGTGTGAGAAGAATGATGGGGTATGGCAATGAAATTTATCACCATCATCATCGTCATCATCATCATCATCATCATCATCATCATTCCCGTCATCATCATCCTCATCATAATCATCAATGTAATCATCATCATCATCATCATCATCATGTGTGCCTGATCGTGAGCCATTTCCCGGCATGAAAAGGTCCGTTTACTGGGCGGATGCAGATCAGAAGACGGGCACATTTCCTGCCGCGTTGGGCAATGTAGGAAACCACAGCTCTGTGTCAGAAACGTCTTGTCCAGACGCTTGGCATAAATCACCAGACGCGGCCGCCCGCGTCTCAGGACACGCCGTAAAAATTGAGTACGAATTAATCGGGAATATCCCGAGCCCAGAAATCCCCGATGGCAGACGTGAGGGCTCGGGAGTGTGCAGAAGCTTCTGGAAATGCACGCGTCGAAGCAGGGAAACTCTCTGACTCACAACAGACACCCCCGCCCCCCCCCCCCAAACTTCACTGGAATTTAGCAGGTCGGATATCTCACAGAAACTTTGAAACATTCAGTGTAAAGTGAAGAAGATGAGATTAAAGAGTCAGACCAGTGCCAGTGCCAAACCACTCATACACTGGAGGGAGTGTAGTGTAACCGTTAGGGAACTTGGGGCTTGTAACATAAAGGTCCCAAGTTGGATTCCCAGGTAGGACACTACACTGTCGTTGTACCCTAAAGCAAGGTACTTGGCCTGAATTACTTCAGGACACGTCTAGCTGTATAATTACACACTGTGTAAAAATGCTTTAAAAAATTCGCTCTGGATGAGAGGGTCAGTGAAATGCCAGCAACGTAATGTACTCCTAGTAAAAGTCAGACGATGACATAGCCACGACCGAGGCTCAAACTAAATTAGCTTTTGAGTCCCCCCGGCGTCCTCAATTGAATCGTTGCTTAATCATTGCAGGCTTCTGGGCATTTAGATCATTACGAATGGAGTTTGCACTTTACGGGAGGTGGGGGGGTGGGGTGGGGGATGTCAGGGGGGGGCAGCATACCCTCTCCACCTCTCCCCTTACGGTAACCATGCCGTATGTTTCCGGTTTAAGGGCACAGTAAAACGTTCGGGGTTAAATAAACAGAGTTATCTCACATAGGCCTTACTGTCATTGTTTGTGCAACATTGCTTTGACTGCCTGGAAGTTTTTTTGCAATTTGATTGTGCCAGTTCTTGCACTTTGACATGTAAAGTTTTTTTGTTTTTTTTTCTGATGCTGAATGGAATTCAAAAATAAATAATAAAACGAGAAATCTCTCCCTCGTGCTTGTAGCGTACTGTGGCTATCGCACTAAGCTCACACAGTGATAGACATCTTCAGTGAAGTTCTTCCTTCATTATTATTATTATTATTATTATTATTATTATTCAACGTACATGTCCATCTGATGTGAAGACACTACAGAGAAGACGCTTCCCCTTTTCTTTGTAGGAACAAGCCGAAAAAAGACAGAGATAGAGGGATCGTCTCCTCCGTCCTCGCCGGGCCGGTGAATGGACCGAGGTCCGCCATCTTTAAGGTCTCTCCAACCCGTTAAAGGAGCTTGGAGCGCGAGACCAGGAGGCTTCCGCGGGATCCTTGAACAAGGAAACACAAGCGTGTCCTTTTGCAGAAGTCATTTTTTTTTCAGAGCGCGTTAAATGATGGTAAATAAATGGTAAACGGACTGCATTTATATAGCGCTTTTATCCAAAGCGCTTTACAATTGATGCCTCTCATTCGCCAGAGCTGTTAGGGGTTAGGTGTCTTGCTCAAGGACACTTCGACACTCCCAGGGCGGGGTTTGAACCGGCAACCCTCCGACTGCCAGACAATCAGTCTTACCTCCTGAGCTATGTCGCCCCAATGATGATGGACCTGTGGATTCACCTCCGTACTGCACACCGTAACGCTGGATGAGTGCGTCTGCTAGACAGGGCATATCTGAGGGACTCGAGAAAAAAAAAAAAAAAAGAAAAAAAAAAAAAACCTGCAGCAAATGTGTGAGCGTTAAGCAAACACGCCCAGCTCTGCACACAGATATGGAACGGCATTCCTGGCCCGGTACGGTGCGTACTGCATTCGCTCTTTATGAGTGCAGAACATGCGCGTTCACAGGCAGACGCCAACATGCGCTCGAAGCGTATGCCTCTTGCCCAGAGATAGGAAAACTACACCTTTGGCTGCCGCGTATTTTTATTTTTTATATTTTTTTGAAACCACAGGTGCCCTTCCTCTCCCACCCCACCCCCCGCCCCCTCAGCACATGCCCCACACACGTGGTGTGGAAAACATGAACACAGATGTTCTGGTTGCTGTCAAGAAATGGTTCTCATATTCACTCAATCTCAATGTCATGTTTACATTTTTTTTTACAGACATCAGAAATGCTGACATTTCTGTAAAACAAAATAGTCCCACCTGTTCTGTTTGAAGTGGCCTCGTTCACTTGTGGATAGCAGACGTTAAGTTCAGGTGAACCGAAAATGCATTCAAGGCCTGGAGTGACATAACATAACATAACATAACAACATGACATGACATGACATAACATAACAACATGAAATGACATAACATAATGTAGCATAACATAACATAATGTAACATATCATAACATAACATGACATGACATGACATGACATAACATAACAACATGACAGGACATAACATAATGTAGCATAACATAACATAATGTAACATATCATAACATAACATGACATGACATGACATGACATGACATGACATAACAACATGATATGACATAACATAATGTAGCATAACATAACATAATGTAACATATCATAACATGACATGACATGACATACTGACGAGAACAGGCTGTTAAGCCCAACAATGCTCACCATTTCCCAGACTAAATTAGCACTCTGATCACCTACATTACCCTGCCAGACCTGCCCCTGGTTCAGCCGCGGCTCGGCCACCGTGTGGTCAGTGAGCGCGTCTGAAAGGCCCCCCCCCCCCCACTGCTTTACTTTTATTAGCCTTCAGAGAGAAGCGGCCGGTCGCTCGGACGCCTGGTTCCAAGGCGGGCTCGAGGCCTGCCCTCCCGCCTCTGTGACCTCACCGTGGAGCCTTCGGACGGCTGCGGACTTCCGGCCTCATTGTCATTCATTCACTCGCTCACTCATTCATTTATTCATTCGCTTTTGTGATGTATTGTTTTGTTTTTTTTTGTTTTCTTTTTCTCTTTTTTTGCCTTTTTTTTTGGAAAGAGGGAGGAGTGGGGGGGTTTGCCGCCTTTCCTGTAAGGGAAAGTCCTGTTGTTGTCTGAGGATAAACATGAAAACAGGTTTATGACCCGTAGCCCCGTAAATAAAGCCAGAAGGAGGCATCAATAAACAGGGATGAAAAGCTCAGGGGTCTTATTGCCCCTGGATTTAGGGCGTCTTTGCAAGGGCCCGGTTAAGGTTTGACCTCCGCACGGGAGCCGATGGCCTTGGAACAGCCACAACAGGAACCTCTCGGGGTCTGAGCAACCTTGTGCAGCGATGATAAAAATAACTGTTTGAACAAATCGTTCAAGCGAACAGAAGCCATACTGAAACCCCTGTGGTCAGGGACAGACTGTATTTTAAACACATATTTGCATATACATGTATGCATTTCGTATATGAGTTTTTTGCCTATTTTTTCTGATTATAATTAGGATTTTTAAAAAATATATACCGCAGTGTTTACCTTAAAGCAACTTATGCCTCCGCCATTTTGATTGTGGTATTTATACACATTTATTTGGCACGGCCTCCTTTCTTTCTATATGTCACACGATATATTTCCAAGCCACACCACCCTACATCATGTGGGGTACCTGTAGGTAGGCTGATTGGGGTGGGGTGGGATGGTGCTTACACAAAATGATGCAGTTGTTTTACTGACTCTCCTGTGGGTTATCTGTGAGTAATAGACATGCTGGGTTTGGAAGCCCAGAACAGAAGACTACCCTCACCCTGCGAAGCACCTAGAGACTGGAACTGAGACCTAGCATGAATGGATACATTTCATTTCATTACATTACAGGCATTTAGTCGACGCTCTCATCCTGAGCAACTTACACAACTTTTTTACAAAACCTTTACATTTTATCTATTTATACAGCTGGATGTGTACTGAAGCAATGCAAAGGTTAAGTACCTTGCTCAAGGGTACAACAGCGGTGTCCTACCTGGGAATCGAACCCCAGACCTTTAGATTACAAGACTAGCTCCTTACAAGACCCATTATACCACACTGCCGCCCATTTCATTTACACAGGAAATTCTTTTAAAATATGGGCGGATCATGAGAAATGTAACTGCATTGAAAACTGCATTGCTAATCGATGATATCATGGGCAGTTGTGCAGTATGTTGGGCTAGCATACCATGGGTTATGAGTTTGATTCCTAGGTAGGACATGGCCATTGAGCAAAGTCCTTAAACTGTATTTCTCCAATAAATATCCAGCTGTTTAACTGAATAATACTGCACAAAAAAAAGTTGCCCTGGATTAAAGTGTCTGTTAAATGCCAGTAACTTAATGTAAAATCAATCAAACAAGTTAATCATTTAACATTTAAGCACTGTGAATGAGTGTGTCTCTCTCATCCTTAGATACTTTGCACACGCTTCTTGGTTATAAAAAAAACAAACAAATCCGTCGACGGGCCTTCGGAGTCGCGTTGGAAAAACAGTTTCCCGGGAGCTAAAACACACAGAGGCCAGCGGTGAACTGCAGACAGCCCGCTCAGCCCCCGCCTCATTGTCTAGTTAAGAGGTCCACACAAGCCCTGTTAGCAGCAGAATAAGGGGGGGGGGGGGGTGTTCTGGGATTGGGGGCCCTCAGCACGGGGCCCACACAGAACCTGTCGTCCCTGAAAGCCTCCGATTGAGACGTACGAGGCCTCGGGACGCCCCGCGTTTTGTGGGGCGACACGTGTGTACCCCCCACTCGTAAAAAAAAAAAACCCGCAGCGGGACAGATTGGGCGTTGGGCCTAGGGGGCCCCTTCCTGACAGTGACGGACGGGACGCCTCCCCACACGGGGTCAGTTCCTCCTGCCCGCCATGTGGGCGAGGACAGGCAGCCCCATTAGAGCCTGCACTCATGGCCCATAAACACGGGACAGGACGGGGGGGGTCAAGTTTTGGGCCTTCTGGCGCACAGAGGGACACTGAA